>NC_068446.1:26825998-26875998 GCF_023373465.1 Oncorhynchus keta | reverse complement strand
GGTGGGAACACTACGTCAGGGGTGGGAACACTACGTCAGGGGTGGAACACTACGTCAGGGGTGGAACACCACGTCAGGGGTGGGAACACACGTCAGGGGTGGGAACACTACGTCAGGGGTGGAACACTACGTCAGGGGGTGGAACACTACGTCAGGGGTGGGAACACACGTCAGGGGTGGGAACACTACGTCAGGGGTGGGAACACTACGTCAGGGGTGGGAACATTACGTCAGGGGTGGAACACTACGTCAGGGGTGGGAACACTACGTCAGGGGTGGGAACACTACGTCAGGGGTGGGAACACTACGTCAGGGGTGGGAACACCACGTCAGGGGTGGGAACACTACGTCAGGGGTGGGAACACTACGTCAGGGGTGGGAACACACGTCAGGGGTGGGAACACCACGTCAGGGGTGGAACACTACGTCAGGGGTGGGAACACTACGTCAGGGGTGGGAACACTACGTCAGGGGTGGGAACACTACGTCAGGGGTGGAACACTACGTCAGGGGTGGAACACTACGTCAGGGGTGGGAACACTACGTCAGGGGTGGGAACACTACGTCAGGGGTGGAACAACACTACGTCAGGGGTGGGAACACTACGTCAGGGGTGGAACACTACGTCAGGGGGTGGAACACTACGTCAGGGGTGGGAACACTACGTCAGGGGTGGGAACACTACGTCAGGGGTGGGAACACTACGTCAGGGGTGGGAACACTACGTCAGGGGTGGGAACACTACGTCAGGGGTGGGAACACTACGTCAGGGGTGGGAACACTACGTCAGGGGTGGGAACACTACGTCAGGGGTGGGAACACTACGTCAGGGGTGGGAACACTACGTCAGGGGTGGGAACACTACGTCAGGGGTGGAACACTACGTCAGGGGTGGGAACACTACGTCAGGGGTGGGAACACTACGTCAGGGGTGGTAACACTACGTCAGGGGTGGGAACACTACGTCAGGGGTCAGGGGTGGGAACACTACGTCAGGGGTGGAACACTACGTCAGGGGTGGGAACACTACGTCAGGGGTGGGAACACTACGTCAGGGGTGGGAACACTACGTCAGGGGTGGGAACACTACGTCAGGGGTGGGAACACTACGTCAGGGGTGGGAACACTACATCAGGGGTGGGAACACTACGTCAGGGGTGGGAACACACCACGTCAGGGGTGGAACACTACGTCAGGGGTGGGAACACTACGTCAGGGGTGGGAACACTACGTCAGGGGTGGGAACACTACGTCAGGGGTGGGAACACTACGTCAGGGGTGGGAACACTACGTCAGGGGTGGGTCAGGGGTGGGAACACTACGTCAGGGGTGGGAACACTACGTCAGGGGTGGGAACACTACGTCAGGGGTGGGAACACTACGTCAGGGGTGGGAACACTACGTCAGGGGTGGGAACACTACGTCAGGGGTGGGAACACTACGTCAGGGGTGGGAACACTACGTCAGGGGTGGGAACACACGTCAGGGGTGGGAACACTCACGTCAGGGGTGGGAACACTCAGGGGTGGTCAGGGGTGGGAACACTACGTCAGGGGGGTGGGAACACTACGTCAGGGGTGGGAACAGGGGTGGGAACACTACGTCAGGGGTGGAACACTACGTCAGGGGTGGAACACTACGTCAGGGGTGGAACACTACGTCAGGGGTGGGAACACTACGTCAGGGGTGGGAACACTACGTCAGGGGTGGTACGTCAGGGGTGGGAACACCACGTCAGGGGTGGGAACACTACGTCAGGGGTGGGAACACCACGTCAGGGGTGGAACACTACGTCAGGGGTGGAACACACGTCAGGGGTGGAACGTCAGGGGTGGAACACTACGTCAGGGGTGGGAACACTACGTCAGGGGTGGGAACACTACGTCAGGGGTGGGAACACCACGTCAGGGGTGGGAACACTACGTCAGGGGTGGGAACACTACGTCAGGGGTGGGAACACTACGTCAGGGGTGGGAACACTACGTCAGGGGTGGAACACTACGTCAGGGGTGGGAACACTACGTCAGGGGTGGGAACACTACGTCAGGGGTGGGAACACTACGTCAGGGGTGGGAACACTACGTCAGGGGTGGAACACTACGTCAGGGGTGGGAACACTACGTCAGGGGTGGAACATTACGTCAGGGGGGGTGGGAACACTACGTCAGGGGTGGGAACACTACGTCAGGGGTGGGAACACTACGTCAGGGGTGGGAACACTACGTCAGGGGTGGGAACACACAGGGGTGGAACACGTCAGGGGTGGGAACACTACGTCAGGGGTGGGAACACTACGTCAGGGGTGGGAACACTACGTCAGGGGTGGGAACACTACGTCAGGGGTGGGGTCAGGGGTGGGAACACTCAGGGGTGGGAACACCACGTCAGGGGTGGGAACACTACGTCAGGGGTCAGGGGTGGAACACTACGTCAGGGGTGGGAACACTACGTCAGGGGTGGGAACACTACGTCAGGGGTGGGAACACTACGTCAGGGGTGGAACACTACGTCAGGGGTGGAACACTACGTCAGGGGTGGGAACACACGTCAGGGGGGGTGGAACACTACGTCAGGGGTGGGAACACTACGTCAGGGGTGGGAACACACGTCAGGGGGGGTGGTAACACTACGTCAGGGGTGGAACACACGTCAGGGTGGGAACACACGTCAGGGGTGGAACACTACGTCAGGGGTGGGAACACTACGTCAGGGGTGGAACACTACGTCAGGGGTGGGAACACTACGTCAGGGGTGGGAACACTACGTCAGGGGTGGAACACTACGTCAGGGGTGGGAACACTACGTCAGGGGTGGAACACTACGTCAGGGGTGGGAACACTACGTCAGGGGTGGGAACACTACGTCAGGGGTGGGAACACTACGTCAGGGGTGGGAACACTACGTCAGGGGTGGAACACTACGTCAGGGGTGGGAACACTACGTCAGGGGTGGGAACACTACGTCAGGGGTGGGAACACTACGTCAGGGGTGGGAACACTACGTCAGGGGTGGGAACACTACGTCAGGGGTGGGAACACTACGTCAGGGGTGGGAACACTACGTCAGGGGTGGGAACACTACGTCAGGGGTGGAACACTACGTCAGGGGTGGGAACACTACGTCAGGGGTGGGAACACTACGTCAGGGGTGGGAACACTACGTCAGGGGTGGAACACTACGTCAGGGGTGGGAACACTACGTCAGGGGTGGGAAACACCACGTCAGGGGTGGAACAACGTCAGGGGTGGGAACACTACGTCAGGGGTGGAACACTACGTCAGGGGGGGTCAGGGGTGGGAACACTACGTCAGGGGTGGGAACACCACGTCAGGGGTGGGAACACCACGTCAGGGGTGGTAACACCACGTCAGGGGTGGGAACACTACGTCAGGGGTGGGAACACTACGTCAGGGGTGGGAACACTACGTCAGGGGTGGGAACACTACGTCAGGGGTGGAACACACGTCAGGGGTGGGAACACTACGTCAGGGGTGGGAACACTACGTCAGGGGTGGGAACACTACGTCAGGGGGGAACACTACGTCAGGGGGAACACTACGTCAGGGGTGGTAACACTACGTCAGGGGTGGTAACACGTCAGGGGTGGGAACACGTCAGGGGTGGGAACACTACACGTCAGGGGTGGGAACACTACGTCAGGGGTGGAACACTACGTCAGGGGTGGTAAACACTACGTCAGGGGTGGTAACACTACGTCAGGGGTGGGAACACTACGTCAGGGGTGGAACACTACGTCAGGGGTGGGTCAGGGGTGGGAACACTACGTCAGGGGTGGGAACACTACGTCAGGGGTGGGAACACTACGTCAGGGGTGGGAACACTACGTCAGGGGGGGTGGGAACACTACGTCAGGGGTGGGAACACTACGTCAGGGGTGGAACACTACGTCAGGGGTGGGAACACTACGTCAGGGGTGGGAACACCACGTCAGGGGTGGGAACACTACGTCAGGGGGGGTCAGGGGTGGAACACTACGTCAGGGGTGGGAACACTACGTCAGGGGTGGGGTCAGGGGTGGGAACACTACGTCAGGGGTGGGAACACTACGTCAGGGGTGGGAACACTACGTCAGGGGTGGGAACACTACGTCAGGGGTGGGAACACTACGTCAGGGGTGGAACACTACGTCAGGGGTGGAACACTACGTCAGGGGTGGGAACACTACGTCAGGGGTGGGAACACTACGTCAGGGGTGGGAACACTACGTCAGGGGTGGGAACACTACGTCAGGGGTGGAACACTACGTCAGGGGGTGGTAACACTACGTCAGGGGGTGGTAACACTACGTCAGGGGTGGGAACACTACGTCAGGGGTGGGAACACTACGTCAGGGGTGGGAACACTACGTCAGGGGTGGGAACACTACGTCAGGGGTGGTAACACTACGTCAGGGGGGTGGTAACACTACGTCAGGGGTGGGAACACTACGTCAGGGGTGGGAACACTACGTCAGGGGTGGGAACACTACGTCAGGGGTGGGAACACTACGTCAGGGGGTGGAACACTACGTCAGGGGTGGGAACACTACGTCAGGGGTGGGAACACTACGTCAGGGGTGGGAACACTACGTCAGGGGTGGGAACACTACGTCAGGGGTGGGAACACTACGTCAGGGGTGGGAACACTACGTCAGGGGTGGGAACACTACGTCAGGGGTGGGAACACTACGTCAGGGGTCGGAACACTACGTCAGGGGTGGGGTCAGGGGTGGGAACACTACGTCAGGGGTGGGAACACTACGTCAGGGGTGGGAACACCACGTCAGGGGGGTCAGGGGGGAACACTACGTCAGGGGTGGAACACACGTCAGGGGTGGAACACTACGTCAGGGGTGGGAACACTACGTCAGGGGTGGGAACACTACGTCAGGGGTGGGAACACACGTCAGGGGTGGGAACACTACGTCAGGGGTGGGAACACTACGTCAGGGGTGGGAACACTACGTCAGGGGGGTGGGAACACTACGTCAGGGGTGGGAACACTACGTCAGGGGTGGAACACCACGTCAGGGGTGGAACACCACGTCAGGGGTGGGAACACTACGTCAGGGGTGGGAACACTACGTCAGGGGTGGGAACACGTCAGGGGTGGGAACACCACGTCAGGGGTGGGAACACTACGTCAGGGGTGGGAACACTACGTCAGGGGTGGGAACACTACGTCAGGGGTGGGAACAACAGGGGTGGGAACACTACGTCAGGGGTGGGAACACTACGTCAGGGGTGGGAACACTACGTCAGGGGTGGTAACACTACGTCAGGGGTGGTAACATCACGTCAGGGGTGGAACACTACGTCAGGGGTGGGAACACTACGTCAGGGGTGGGAACACTACGTCAGGGGTGGGAACACTACGTCAGGGGTGGGAACACTACGTCAGGGGTGGGAACACTACGTCAGGGGTGGGAACACTACGTCAGGGGTGGGAACACTACGTCAGGGGTGGGAACACTACGTCAGGGGTGGTAACACTACGTCAGGGGTGTACTCAGGGATATACTCGGTCACCCCATTCCCCCACCGCTTTATTGAATTGATTCAATCCAGACTTATGTGCTTTTTGCTGAATTATTTAGCTATAATGTGCTCAGTAGGTCTACCTCTCAAAGTCTATATCCACCATACCTAAGATATGAGTCAGTCCCAATTCCAGACCCCAGCCCTCTCATATCCCCTTTTCACAAGACAATTTTCCCTCCAGAGGGATTCATTTTGCCTTGTAGTTGAGGTTAAGCCTTTAGGCACCAGTGCCAAGCCACAGTCCATCAACTGGAGCTGCCATCCATCCATAGAACACATCATATCACCCAGGCAGGCACCAGGCAGACACCCAGCTATCTGTGGGAGGAGGGTTGCCTCAGATGACCTCCTTGTGTTGATCCTCTGCTCTCTCTCTCGACACTTGTGGCACGCGCTGCAAGTTTGATAGGAGTGCTGAGATTAGTGGTGTGAACAGAGAGAATGTTAAGTGAAGCTTCACTTCCAAGGCAGTACTTTCAGCAAATGTTCCAGTTTGAAGAAGTATCTTCAACAGCATATTAGACTGAGCAGAATCTGTATCTATACTAAACATGAGACCTACAGAAATCTCTCTGTCTCTGTCTCTCTCCTCTTTGTTCCCAGACTGCACTTTGACAGCTCACAAATTGGTGCTCGTCAAAAGAACACAAACAATCTTACAAAAACCACTCTGGTCGTTTAACGACCTCCCTTTTCTTTCTGGTCGCTGCTGGCTCACCCCTAACATGTGGCGTAAAGATTCCAGAGTGTCAGACCACCTATGTCTGGCTCTCATCAGCCTCCCTGACTTCATTGGCTCACTTCAATGCGGCACCAATAGGATGGATGACAGCATCTGCATCTGCCAATTAAATGTCCTGTAGTGACTGATTACCAGGGGTGAAAAACTGCACCTTCTCATTGAAGCCATGGAAGTTCAAATCTGACAGGCTTGTTAGCAGAAAACAGGATCCCCATTAAAATGAATGGGAAAATAGCATGCTTCATGTGAATAGAAATTTGTTTAGAAGACAATCATGGTACCAATAATTGCTTTTAATCGACCAGATGTATGTCCTTGAACTGATTATTTTTCAAATTGTACACAGAAGACTTTATAAGGATAATTTAGTTGCTAATGGCAGCCTACAGTATCCCGGTCGGCCTTTTAACTTGAGTTACCCAATGAAAGGGGCCAGCACTGAGCTAGCCTGCAACTTCACTTCCTGGAGTAAAAAGGAAGTGAATGGTGTCATATGATCAATGGCTTTGTCCATTCATATATACAGTCATTGCTGATTACACTAGTGCTTTAATTTAATGTATTACAGTAGATGCAGTTTAGCATAAGATCCATTGCTGGTTTGCAGAAACACTCATCAGACTCATCCTGTGTGTATGTGACAGCTGTACATTTCTACACTCACCGTACTATAGTAGTGGTTGTGGCTGGGTCATCTAAGCCAAAGCATGCTGTATCAGTAGTGAATTCTGCATCAGAGCCCCATGAGACTACTGACCTCCACACTGCCCCCTGTGGTTACAGATGGACACACACCCAGGCCAGGGCTACATGGGAAAGTTTTTTAAAATGGTAATGATATATTATACTAGTATAACTAACTGGCTTGGTGAACAGTATGTGAGAAGTGATTATTGACCACACAGAATAACAAGGCATTGGCCCTCTGTGTAAAATATTAGCTGGACAAACAAAGAGCAGTGAAGTGAGACATTAACATCCTTGGGGGGTCTGTCCATGAAGTTGTTCCTAGAGCGTACCATTGTGGTCTGATATATGTTATTGTTTGCCATCAATTCAGCTGTCTGGCTCACGTTATTGTCATTCCAGTAATGTCCACTTAAAACTAGAGACAGAGGGTGTAGAGAAAGGGGTCAGCGAGCTATCCGGTGGCTTCTCACCACAGTGAAATGATGCTATAGATATACTCTATTGTTGCCAAGCCAGAAAAGCCTATTTGAAATGGAATCTGCTGTGAATGGAAGACAGAGAGAGTGTGAAGGACAGCCTGCCTGCATGGTGGTAATTCCTTTCTATTTAGAGTCCTGGTGGTGGGAAGACTCCTGGTGCTGTCTCCAACACAAACAGGCACTACAAATACACTACAAATGTACATGTTCTGCTGTGCATGAATATTCTCAGCAACAATAGAGTGATCAAATGAATGTTATCAGGTGACAAATGAATGTTATCTGTATGTTATCAGGTGACAAATGAATGTTATCTGTATGTTATCAGGTGACAAATGAATGTTATCTGTATGTTATCAGGTGACCAAATCAGATTGGTGAAATAAAGGGTTAAATACATGAACTATGGGGGGGAAAAAGGCTTGTCTGAAAGCCCCCATCATGCTGTTCTCCTACTTTAGCCACATACCAGAGACTCTCATAGGATGGAAAGAAAATGATGTCAGACGTTCAGATTGTGGTCCATTGTAAAGATGTGCGTGTGTTTTATCATTCATTATTTCATGTGCGAGGTTGTGTGGTGCACACCGCTCCACGTGTCCACGCAAATGACATGTTGCGCTCAAATTGCAGGGAGAAATCTTTATAGCCGATCCAAAAGGGATGGTGGGTGGTTTAAAACCTTACATATAAATATATATTTTAATATGTCTATGAAATCCTTCCAAAAATAACTTGAAAAGAACACAGCGTTCGCATCTGGTTTTTTATATTGTGGTTTGTGGAAAAAGCAAGAAAAATAAAGTTTTATAATTCTTTACGCACAACACAAGCAGGGCCTTCTCTGGAGCTATTAATGCCCAGGACGAGTCACTATAGTTGTTTAATAGCTTTCCCTGTTGGAATAAAAATCCCCTGACCTCCCGTGGCACGACTCACGCTGACAGCACTAATTGTAGTCAGGAGAGTCCATGGCTTCTTTCACTCTAGAAGTTCAATGATCACTTTCTGCCTCTCACAAAATATCTCTTCCAGTGTTTCTCGTTTGACTTCCTATGTGGTAACGGGTACCAAGAGGGAACTCAGAGAGGGGTCGTTAATTTGACTGCAAATCATGGCAGAGTCAGCGTTTGTGTTCCTTACTGTCTTTGGTCATACTGTGTGCTGCAGCGTGAGCAGTGTGTGTGTGTTTTGTTTTACCCTGCATGAGCAGTGGTGCGTGTGTGCGTGCGTACCCACATGCAGACACTGTGTCCTCTGTATCTGAGTGGGTATCCTTCCCCCAGCTGGGAGCTATTCCTCTCCTGATTGAGAAAAATGCCTGATGTGTTATTACTGTCATGCCGCCCCCACTCCTTAAAGACCCACTACCACAGGAAGCTGCACTCTACTGCAAGGAAAGGTCAGCTGGTCCAATTTATCAGAGCCCACCGTTTTCACACCAATGCCTGACTTCCTGATCTTCACTGTAACCAAGTCCTTTCCTGGAAGTCTGCCAGCAGCGGGGCTGGAAGTTTGGCTCTTTGCAGCTGCGTAGTGTGCCTCTCTACCGTTGACATATTTTTCAGCCGCCTGACTTTGCCCATTCATTTTAGTTGTCTTTTTTGGTATCGTGACACTATTTGACGGCACCCTGACCTCTACCCTACTTGACTTTGTAGCTGTCATCACATTCTCTCTCCCTTCATCCTTCTCTGTGCTTGCGTCTCACTTTTTCTTCTCCAGATCCCTGTATGTTCTTCTGTCTGTTTTACGGTGGGCTGGTGCAGTTTATCAGGTTGAGAGCTGTGCGGTGTGTTTGACAGAGGTGACTTAGGGCTCTCCTCTGCTCAGTTCTCCTCAGCGTAGCCTCTCTCTCTCTCTCTCTCAGACTCCATATAGAACACTTCAGTGCTCCAGCACATAAAAGGATGGCTGCGTCAAATTAAAGTCAGTACTGCAGCGCCTGATTCTCTCATGCTCAGCATTTTTTTCTGAATGAATTAAAAGGAGAATGCTCTCCAAGCTGACTGAGGGTTCTATAATTCTGCAAAGACATTCACTTGTGTAATCAGGGCGAGTGACCCTCACTGTGTATGTTTCAACAACAACCCAGCTTTAGGCTAAAACTGTAGGAAATTCTACCTTGAAATATATAGTACAAGCAGGATTAAAGCAGCCATCTACCAGCCAAGCCAGTGCAGTCAGCAGTTGCTTTGTTTGCAAGAGAGGTTAGCTATTTTGAATATAAATTAGCCTCTGCACCTTATTCTGAATAAATTCGGATTAGTTTAACAACACCATGGTTAGACCATTTGGCCAATAAACGTTTTCCGTGGAATTGGTTTCTATGTGGATTCTGGTCCAGCAGGCCAGTCCTCTTCTATTTGGTGTCTCCCATTCTAAATATTAACCAGGGAGTTTGTGGGTAGGGAGGGCTGCTGGGGCTGCCCATGCAGATTCAGACTGTCTGCATGGGCTGAAATGGAGGGGGGAAGAAGAGAGGGAGAAGACGTGCAAGCAAAAGGAGGAAAGAAATGGAACAGATAGGGAAAGAAATGGAACAGATGGGGAAAGAAATGGAACAGATGGGGAAAGAAATGGAACAGATGGGGAAAGAAATGGAACAGATGGGGAAAGAAATGGAACAGATGGGGAAAGAAATGGAACAGATGGGGAAAGAAATGGAACAGATAGGGAAAGAAATGGAACAGATGGGGAAAGAAATGGAACAGATGGGGAAAGAAATGGAACAGATGGGGAAAGAAATGGAACAGATGGGGAAAGAAATGGAACAGATGGGGAAAGAAATGGAACAGATGGGGAAAGAAATGGAACAGATGGGGAAAGAAATGGAACAGACGGGGAAAGAAATGGAACAGATGGGGAAAGAAATGGAACAGACGGGGAAAGAAATGGAACAGACGGGGAAAGAAATGGAACAGATGGGGAAAGAAATGGAACAGACGGGGAAAGAAATGGAACAGATGGGGAAAGAAATGGAACAGATGGGGAAAGAAATGGAACAGATGGGGAAAGAAATGGAACAGATGGGGAAAGAAATGGAACAGATGGGGAAAGAAATGGAACAGATGGGGAAAGAAATGGAACAGATGGGGAAAGAAATGGAACAGACGGGGAAAGAAATGGAACAGATGGGGAAAGAAATGGAACAGATGGGGAAAGAAATGGAACAGATGGGGAAAGAAATGGAACAGATGGGGAAAGAAATGGAACAGATGGGGAAAGAAATGGAACAGATGGGGAAAGAAATGGAACAGATAGGGAAAGAAATGGAACAGATAGGGAAAGAAATGGAACAGATAGGGAAAGAAATGGAACAGACGGGGAAAGAAATGGAACAGATAGGGAAAGAAATGGAACAGACGGGGAAAGAAATGGAACAGACGGGGAAAGAAATGGAACAGATAGGGAAAGAAATGGAACAGATAGGGAAAGAAATGGAACAGACGGGGAAAGAAATGGAACAGACGGGGAAAGAAATGGAACAGATGGGGAAAGAAATGGAACAGACGGGGAAAGAAATGGAACAGATAGGGAAAGAAATGGAACAGATGGGGAAAGAAATGGAACAGATGGGGAAAGAAATGGAACAGATGGGGAAAGAAATGGAACAGATGGGGAAAGAAATGGAACAGATGGGGAAAGAAATGGAACAGATGGGGAAAGAAATGGAACAGATGGGGAAAGAAATGGAACAGATGGGGAAAGAAATGGAACAGACGGGGAAAGAAATGGAACAGATGGGGAAAGAAATGGAACAGACGGGGAAAGAAATGGAACAGACGGGGAAAGAAATGGAACAGATGGGGAAAGAAATGGAACAGATGGGGAAAGAAATGGAACAGATGGGGAAAGAAATGGAACAGATGGGGAAAGAAATGGAACAGATGGGGAAAGAAATGGAACAGATGGGGAAAGAAATGGAACAGATGGGGAAAGAAATGGAACAGATGGGGAAAGAAATGGAACAGATGGGGAAAGAAATGGAACAGATGGGGAAAGAAATGGAACAGATGGGGAAAGAAATGGAACAGATGGGGAAAGAAATGGAACAGACGGGGAAAGAAATGGAACAGACGGGGAAAGAAATGGAACAGATAGGGAAAGAAATGGAACAGATAGGGAAAGAAATGGAACAGACGGGGAAAGAAATGGAACAGACGGGGAAAGAAATGGAACAGATAGGGAAAGAAATGGAACAGACGGGGAAAGAAATGGAACAGATAGGGAAAGAAATGGAACAGACGGGGAAAGAAATGGAACAGACGGGGAAAGAAATGGAACAGATGGGGAAAGAAATGGAACAGATAGGGAAAGAAATGGAACAGACGGGGAAAGAAATGGAACAGATGGGGAAAGAAATGGAACAGACGGGGAAAGAAATGGAACAGATGGGGAAAGAAATGGAACAGATGGGGAAAGAAATGGAACAGATGGGGAAAGAGGCTATCAAAGTTTTTGTTTGCTGTAATATCTCTGCATTGGCTTTGTTCTTGTCGTGGTTTGAAATTTTAATTGAAGATGTGAAATTGATTGGGGCTGTTGAAGGGAGAGACGGAGAGAGATGGAGAGGTAAAATGAAGGGAGAGGGGTGAGCTCGGTAGCTCTGTTGCTGGGGCAGAACTCCATTGATTGGTTTGTTCTCTGACCTCAGCTGCAGTGAACTGAACAGTCTTTCCACAGAGAAACACGGAGACAGACTGCTGAGAAAGATTACAAGAGGGAGCCCCTGGTGTTATATCATGGCACAAGCACGAGATATCATTTTATTTATCTGCATTTTCCCATATTACTCCAAACTAGTAAATCATACGATATGCTTGAACTTACTACAACAATAAGTAAACTGTAGATATTCATGTTTTGGGGAATGTGTACGGTACTGTGGTTGAGAATTTAAAATGAGGGATATAAGTTCTATCCTATACCGAAGGGGGTGCCTTCCCACAGTGGTCTCACAGTACATCAGTAGAGCCTAGATGAGCTTTGCTGCAGCACGCTCAATTGTGCTATAGAAAGAACATTACTGTGATTAGCTTGTTACACACTAGAGAGGCTATCAGTTACACATTGGATTGACATTGACTGTTCTATTCCATTAGAGATTTTAAAGTAGACAATCGGTTTGATCGATACAAGGAAGCCATCTCCATACCAGAAGCGTGGCTATCGTAATGAATTAGTGTGTTATCGCTACATATTAAAGCCTCATAGTGGGTGGGTGGTGTTCATGAAGTTCTCCAGTACAAGGCATGTCTGTGATTCATATGAAGTGATAAGGGAACAGACAGGTCATAATTGTTTCCGTGTTTTGACCTATGTTGTTCCACTGTCACATCATCATAGCTTCGGTTCTCCTTCCTGCTGGAGAAACAGCTCCTCTCACCTGGTGACTGATGGGTAGTGGGTTTGGGAGAAGCCAAAGATTGTCTCTCCAAATCTGCCCAGGCACCATGGGAACTGTGAATAGATAGCCTTGCCTCAAAATCCCTAGCTTAGCTTCCTCTGGCCACTTCAGCCGGCAGTGTTGGCTTTAGCCAGCCCAGCCACTGTATTTACAATAATGTCATGAGATCAAAATGAAACCAAATACCGGGTGCATTGTAGAAATTCAAATTCACCAGCCTTGTGGTTTTCCTGTTATGGGAAAATATATACTGTACAAAGGGTTGTGTTACAAGAATCTCTCAGTTACGAGTATACTTGCAGCTTGGACCACATCTCTGGTAGTTTACTTCAGACAAGCATGTGTCCCCTGGTTGGACTGATGAGGGAAGCTTCCCTGTGCTTGTAATGCTGTCTGTTCGGTGTTGTAATTTAACTGTGACATACTGATTGCAGAGTAACTCAGCTAAAATGGTTAAGTCACTTGCATAGCAAAAATGTATTTCTCTCTCAAAACCCTCTCTCTGTGCATCTCTCTCCCCCTCTCTATTTCTCTCTTTCTTCCTCTCGTTCTCTCTTTCTCTCTGTCTGCCAACAACAATTAAATGGCACTGCTCTGTCTCTCTCTCTTTTCGTCTTTCCTCTGAAGGGGTGATTTGGCACAGGAGCATGCTGGCACTCTTCAACAGGGTTAGTTGTACTTTATGTGTTCTTTCTCTGGGCGAGAGAGAGAGAAAGAGAGGGGGAGGGAGAGAGTGAGTGAGGGAAAGAGAGATGGGAGAAAGAGCAATCTAAAATGGCTGCCAACACTAAAGTCCTCTGCACATGAAATGTCTGCCAAAATGTATGTTTAGTTTAGCGAACCCTGGCCAGAGAAATAACTTACTTGGAAAGAAAATAGCAACAACAAGTGCCACAACATATATATATATATATATATATATATATATATATATATTAATAATACATGTGTAACGATGAGGTCGGGAATATGAGGGCGAGGATAGAGAGAGAAAGAGAGGAGAGATATAGTTCAATTCTGAAAGTGTGTAATAACACATTTTCAAAGTGTTTATCTTGATCTTTTTCTTAAATAACAAGTTTAGGGACAAGTAGATCAATTTTTCCCTCATTGAACCCTGTTCAAGCTCACGACGGAACAGCTGCAATGGCCATTTATTATCCTATCTGACATTTATGAATTTCTCACATTTGAATGGTATCTCAGAGGTGTTGGTGATTTGTTCATTAACTCTTACAATCCTGGAATGATAAAACCATCAAAACAATATGACTTGAAAACACAAAGACACAATGTTAACAGTTAACAAAATGGCAGTCAACTACTTTCGGAGAGAAAATGGATGGTCTCTTGTTTCGGCCACGTTTTATTGCATCATCATGGCATCACCCCCCCCCCCAAACACCCTTACAAACCCATATATATTTTCAGAAATATGATACAGAAAATGCATTAACTATGTATTTGTTTTCCCCAGCAATGTCTTTGGGGGCATTTACGTGTCTTTGTGTGTGTGTGTGCCAGTCTCTCTCACCTTCTCTTGCTATAGTTCCCTCTTTATTTTGCTCTTTGTGCCAGGGATTTTGTCTGAGGGTGGCCTGCCTAGAATTCGCTGCAGCTTTTGGCAAGAGTGTTTTGAGTATTAAAGATAGCAGAGGAGAGAAACAATTGGAGAAGTTTCATTGGCAGAGTATGTCTGACTTGGCCAGTCAAATCAAGATGGCTGTTTTTGTTTATGTTTCTTTTTTGCAGTTTTTTTTCCGTTGTCTTTCTACTACAGTAGATTAGCCACAGAACAAACCACAGCCCAGAGGTTCGACCATACTCCTCAATCAGTCTGAATGCTGCCTGCCAATTCTTTAGCACATCGCCCCATGATAGTGATTATAAGCTTGAGCGCCATCGAAGTGGCTGTGGAAGAACGTATAAGGGGGATAAGGTAGAAATAATGCCATTCACTACAGAGCTTCATGGAGGAGACAGTCATTGCTACCTGTGTGGTGGTGCCGTCTGCTGTGGTTGTCACACATCGCAGTAGGGTGTCTGGCTCACTCGTCCAGTGTAGAGGGAAGTCCAGAGGAAGCTGGGTGCTCGTTCTACTGATGGGGGAGTCGGTGTGAAGACTACAACGAGGCGCTCTCTCCACAGACTCTAAACTCCAACTTGTGGAATGTGTGTGGCTTTGATCCGCTAGTGGAATCATGCCCATCTGATAGAGGAGGGCCCTATTTATTTACTCTGTCTACCGCTGTTCGCTTTGACTCGTTGTGGTAAATCTAGTATGCTGTGATTTCGCACTAAGAATCCCCATTCTGGTTTGTACTGCACTCCATTTATTTAGCTTGTATTATCTGCGTTTGCCAGGTTAAGCAGATATACAAGTAGATTGTATTGGATTGTGTGTCCTTGCCATTGTTGTGTTGCTTTATTGAGTGTACATTTTGGCAGAACAAAAAGATTAGCCTGCCGAGTGGCGCTGCGGTCTAAGGCACAGCATCTCAGTGCTTGAGGCGCCACTACAGAGACCCTGGTTCGATTCCAGGCTGTATCACAACCGGCCGTGATTTGGAGTCCCATACGGCAGTGCATAATTGTTGAGGCTGCAGGTAGCCTAGTGGTTAGAGTGTTGGACTAGTAACCGAAAGGTTGTAAGATCAAATCCCTGAGCTGACAAGATACATCTGTTGTTTTGCAGTTAACCCGCTGTTCCTAGGCTGTCTTTGTAAATAAGAATTTGTTCTTAACTGACTTGCCTAGTTAAATAAATAAAAACATTGAGAATCTATTTAGACTTGCCAAACAAGGCAGTTTTATAATGAGCGATATTCATCATGTTTCACATTTTTGTGGCAGGCCAATTTATTTTTCTGAAACCACACTGGTTATAATAGCTTTAGCACTATCTATAAACGTTTACATCAATATAGTACTTATTTGATATTTGTCCCATTATTCCTCACTAAATGTGTTCATTTTTGTAGACTGTGTCTAACTACTTAATCACCCTCAAATGAGCCTTTTACATGGTAGAAACTGAAACCAATTATGTTGGGTTTAGACTTATATATCCCCCCACCCCCTTTTTCTCTCTTTCTCCCCCCTCTCTCTTCCTTTCCTTCCCTCTCTTCAGAGTCAGAGCAGAGCAGTAGCCCACGCACAGGTATTGGGTCAGATCAGGAGGATAGCCGAGCTGCCACCATGGGTAAGGGGCCCCATCGACTCGCACACACATCCAAATACCAAACACACAATGACATATTCATACACATTTACACACTGCCAGACAGTGACATAAGCACTGAGCTCGTTATTCATCTAGCACACGCAGTACCTTTCACTGTAATATTTGGAATCCAATACATTCCAAGTTGCTGTTAGGCTCAAACATGATGGGCATGTGCTTTACTGGCTTGCTGATACTCTGCCATGTGTTGTGTCTTTGTCTTGTGATGTCTCTTGGAAGTGAGAAGTTACTGTAATGTTTGTTGTGTTATGTCACAGAACTCTCCATGGTGACTCATCTCTGTGTTTTCCAGATGCTCCTGAGTTTCAGGAAAGCTTTGTGACATCAGGAGTTTTTAATGTAGCAGAGCTGGTGCAAGTGTCCAGAAGTAAGAATTTACACCTTTTATTTAGCTACGTGTGTTTTTTTTTATACATATTTGTGGTTGAATGGATGTGAGTGAGTGTGTTGGTGCATTATCATCTTTTTGTTACCGTTCTTTCTTAAAACGTCATGTGTGGCTGCTTTCCTTATAACTCCCATAACTTACACAGCAACATGCTTAGGAGCTGGACATGTGTCACATAAACTATGGTGATTCAAGTTCTGACAGCCCTCTTCCGTGAAAAATGAGCTAGCTCACAAACTCTGGCCCTCAGGCAGCGGGTGGAAACTCCCAGCCTCTCTGGCAGCAGTCACTCCGCTCCCCTCAGTAGCTCAGCCACTAGTCTCTACATGGCTGCCTGTTCTACTACTGCTATTCAACCGTAACCCCATCAGATGGATACACAGAGGTAGGAAACACATGGATGGTATAACAGCCGAGGTGACACAGATGGTCGGGAACATCCAGGTCCAGGATTTGCGTGAGATACTAACGTAATCCACTTACAGCATTAATCACAGTCAACATGCAGAGTAAACCCCTCCTTACTGTCTACACCCCATCAGACACTCAATATGATTTCTGACCGGGAATCAGATCATAGGGCTTTAGGATGACATTATTTAGGACTTCCTCATCACTCATGTTGTTTTATCTGTCTCATGGTGGATTGTGGATTGTGCAGATGTTTTATCAATTTAATATGTTCTACTCACAATGCCAAGGCTGCGTGTTCAGTCCTGTGTGCTTTGAGCTTTGTGATTGGCTGGGGATGCTGTGCTCACCAGGCCTGGCGTTAGTGAATTAGGGCCACATTAACACAGCCCCCCACATGGCCAGCCTCTAATCACTTTGTATGAATAACCATCGTCTCCCAGGCACACAGACCCCACTAGTCACCACCTGAGACCTCTATTCACTTACCCTCCAATCTGAGTCATCATTTACATATGTTATTTCATTATGTTTAGAATTGGAGTTTAATCAGATTTGAAAGGCAGCGCAAGTGAAGGGAGCTGAAGGGAGTGAAGCTCACCCATCTGTCATATGTAATTGATCACGCTTTCGTTTTCCACAGTGATAATGCCTTCCTCCGAAGGGTCTTCATCTTTCATTCAAAATAAATACTCTTCAGTATGAACGACAAGCTCTGATGAGCGTACATTCACTCACACACCGATTTGAAATACTTTTATTTGAATCCACTACAAAAAAAAGGATCCAATCATTTCAAAGGTCCCTGTATTCATGGCACTCAAAAGGTACAGGAAGCCAATCCTTCTCCAAACAGCTCGGCTGCCCACGACAACTGAAACAGAGTAGTACATAGCCAATTGCTTTGCCCTAGTTCTTGTCAGGCCCACCATCTGGAGACCACGCACTGCAGGCCTGTGTACGTGGCCAAGACTGCCAAATATCAGCACCGCCTTCTTGTACCTCCACCCGAGGCTGTCCAAGAGTGCCGCGAGAGGCGGATACTTCCGCAGCTTCTCGGCAAAGGCCTGCTCCATGTAGCCGTAAAATGAGCAGACCACTTCCAAAATGAGCACCTCTTCCTTACCTCCCCCCACAACAACAATATCTGGCGTATTTGGCACACAGGAAAACACATGAACATCAAACCAGCTTCCCTTTACACAAGAATGTTTCTGCATGTGTGCTGTTGGTGAGACGTCTCGCTGGCGATCAGGTCAATAAGGCAGTCATGTCTAGCAATGTACAAATCCTTGAATGAACACAAGCCATTCACAACATGGGCATTAGATTTGACTTATGTAGAAGACAAAATGGGTACCAGAGTGCTAGATTATATTGTGATGGTATATGTAACTTGCAGCCTTGCCTTAACAGTAAAGGTGAGAATGCTCTCGCCAACGGCAGCATTCTGGTACATGGAATGGGAGACAGAGTGGTCAGCACAGTCCAGAGCAGTGAATTCCCCTGCAGCCTCAGGCCAGTCCAGTGTGGTCAGTAGCGGCATCCGTCTGATACCAAGGATTGTTGTCCTATGTCACTATTGTCAGTGATTTATGTTCAATGGTGAAGACAGGCATGGTGGGTGGAGGGCCGGATCTCCATTGACAGACCACCTCTGTCTTGGTGGTGTTGATAGACAGTCCCATCCTGCTACAGACCCTCACAGCCATTACAAGGACGGACTAAACGTCTTCCAGAGTGTGGATCACAAGAGCACAGTCCTCAGCCTAAGCCTTTGGTGGCTGCTTGGATCCTCCTGATGTTGAATAGGTTTCCATCCATCCTGAAGTCCACCGCATCCCCGCTGCTGTCCTCAAGCTCCTTGTGAAGAAGCTGGGTGACACATAGGAGAAAGATGTTAAAGAGGACAGGTGCCAGCACACAGCCCTGTCTCACACTGATGCTTACTCCAAAGGGCAATGACTCCTGCCCTCCTATGGCCATTGGAGCCATCAGCCCATCATGGAACTGGAAAAGGATGTTGACACATTTGTCTGGACAGCCACATTTGAGTAGAATGCCCCATAGTAGTTCCCTGCTCACAGTGTTGAAGGCCTTGGAGAGGTCGACAAAGGTCATGAAAAGGTCCTGATGTTGTTCACGGTACTTCTCCTGGAGTTGCTGTGCCGCGACTATCATGTCGACCGTCTCCTGTTCTTTTTGAAGCCGCATTGTGACTCTGGCAGCAGTTCCTCTGTGATGTTTTTCACCAGCCTGTGTAGCATGACCTTGGCCAGGACCTTGCTAGCAAAAGCCAGAAGGGATATCCCCAGGCTGCTGCCGCAGATGGACTTGTCAGCCTTGTTCTTACCTCAGTCTACTTTTTGATCTTGAGGGAACAGAAAGCTGATAACACCTCACACACACACACACACACACACACACACACACACACACACACACACACACACACACACACACACACACACACACACACACACACACACACACACACACACACACACACACACACACACACACACACACACACACACACACACACACACACAGCTGATGTAGAGTGCTGTAGCTATAATTATCTAAACTAAATGAGTGAGTTATTATGATGCATAGGGAACACATTTGACATTGCACCTGTCAAACTGGCTCTCTGTTTTGACATTACACCTGTCAAACTGGCTCTCTGTTTTGACATTACACCTGTCAAACTGGCTCTCTGTTTTGACATTACACCTGTCAAACTGGCTCTCTGTTTTGACATTACACCTGTCAAACTGGCTCTCTGTGTCACGCCCTGACCTTATTATTATTTTGGTTAGCTCAGGGTGTGACAAGGGTGGTTGGTTTAGTTTTTGGATTGTCTAGGGTTTTTTGTCCTGTCTAGGGTTTTTGTAATTCTATGGGGTTTTTGTATGTCTAGGTATATGTAGGTCTATGGTGGCCTGAATTGGTTCCCAGTCAAGAGGCAGCTGTTTATCGTTGTCTCTGTTTAGGGATCCTATTTAGGTTGCCATTTTCCATTTTGGTTTTGTGGGTTATTATTCTGTTTAGTTGCCTGTTCGCACTAGTCATATTTCTTCACGGTTCGTTTTGTTGTTTTGTTCAGTGTTGCATTAGTTTAATCAATTATAATGTACACTTATCACGCTGTGCCTTGGTCTCCTCCTTATGACGACCGTGACACTCTGTTTTCACATTACACCTGTCAAACTGGCTCTCTGTTTTCACATTACACCTGTCAAACTGGCTCTCTGTTTTCACATTACACCTGTCAAACTGGCTCTCTGTTTTCACATTACACCTGTCAAACTGGC
Source organism: Oncorhynchus keta (assembly GCF_023373465.1). NCBI lineage: Eukaryota > Metazoa > Chordata > Actinopteri > Salmoniformes > Salmonidae > Oncorhynchus > Oncorhynchus keta. The sequence continues at coordinate 26,855,777 of NC_068446.1, read as the reverse complement.
TCTCTGTTTTCCATGTGGCATTTTGACTGACTAATTGGAATAAATGTAGAAGTTAAAGACTTCAATTAACCACCTGCCAACTGGCCTCTCCTGGGGAAAAGACTGCTAGTTCAGATTCACCCCCCGACTCCCCAAATCCTCAGCTGCCCATGGCGCTATGCTATAAGAACTATCACCTGCACCTCTGTTTATGTGACACATTCACATTTGGTTTTCATGTCACAAAATCCACAACACTTGTATCATGTATTTACACTAATATTGATGCTCGCGTTTTGCCCCCAAGAGGCGTTGATTTAGATTTTAGACTACATAATTAGTTATTTAACTAATCGGTTACTTTTAAGTGCACTCCATTTACCCAGGCCTCATGTGGGATGCATATCCTAGGAGACATTAGCCGCCTTTTAGAGAGGATGAATTCTCCACTGACCTACTTTACCAGTGTAATTAAACAGAGCAGAATGTGTTGTAATTACTGAGCTTGTTTACATCACCACGGCTATCCAGCTCAACTATAGAAATAGAATCCCTCACATGAATGGGGATTCCTGTTCTAATAATTCAATTTCTATGCTTTCAACCCCCCCTGCCCGTGTTCAGTTCCCTCCCTGGTTACTCTTCTTTGGCCAGAGGTTCCTGTAAGGTGCACGTGAGGGAATTGCTACACTGGAGATCCATGAATCCTCCTTTTGTGTTGTGTTCTCCAGCGTCTCAGTACAGTGTGTAGTCAGGGAGAGATTGATCGCCGGGGGATCTGTAGTGACGCCATCCCACTGTTAATAAGCATACCTGCCCTAACAAATGGGCCATTGTTCTCCGAGCTCACTGTGTCGCCCCCACTGCTCGGTACAATACAGTACATACTAGTGTAGTATAGTGCAACAACATCTCTGTCCACTCCAGCCAGACCACAGCACAGCAGCAGGCAGCCTTTAATGCACATGGATATATAAAGTACATTAGTGGAAACCTGAGACAGGAAATGGGGTAAAGGCTGATAGATGGCTACGCAGCCCCAGACCCATAATTCCACATTCTCCTGCTCTTGTCCCGAGCGTTGAAGTATGGTAGCAGACTGCAGCTGGGACTGTCCACTCTTTGAAGCAGTTACAGAGAAAGGCACACAGATACAACACAACATCTTTGCTCACACAGCGACACAATTCTTCAGCGGCGATGTATGAGTGAGCTTGAGGATGGTGCTACATGTCCTCTATGCAGATGTTTGAGTATGATTCCATGGATAATTGCATGTTTAATTGACAGTAATGTACAGTGTGTGACATGTTCCTCCCCTGACTGATCTGTCCCCTCTGTGTGTTTGTTGCATGCAGCTCCGGTGGTGACCGGGGCAGGCCCTAACTTCTCCCTGGGGGAGCTGCAGGGGCACCTGGCCTACGACCTCAACCCCTCAGGGGTGGGCATGAGGAGGACCCTGCCTAGTACCTCCTCCAGTGGGTCAGTACCAGCCCCAAAACACACACATGCACACAATCTAGACTGGAAATGTACAAACTGCATACACTACAAAGGCACAAACTCGCGGCACCGTACACTTCTTGAATTAGTGTTGATATTACTCTACCCTGTGAATACACTCACATTCAGATTGTTCAAATTACATTCCAGGTTAACATGAGCCTTACATAAATGAACGGCTGGATGTGCCACCACTTGAGAGGAAGACTGCGTTTCTTTTTTCATGGGTGCACAGAGAGCAGTGTCCTTTTGCTGAAAGCACAACACTTTAACTAACAGAACAATGGCTGTTCCTCAGGTGACTGCAGGCTGTGATTTATCTGGACGTGTACACCACTGACAAAACACCAGCAGTGATTTATTGTGTAATTTGTCACTGTAAAAGGCAAGTAAAGCTGGGACAAAATGAGACTGTAAATGAACTGGTTTACCTGAGGGTCCTGGAGCTACTCAGTTTTCTACCGGTCACTTTCAGGTTGCTGTTTTCGACCCACTTGTGTACTGTGTGTGTGTGTGTGTGTGTGTGTGTGTGTGTGTGTGTGTGTGTGTGTGTGTGTGTGTGTGTGTGTGTGTGTGTGTGTGTGTGTGTGTGTGTGTGTGTGTGTGTGTGTGTGTGTGTGTGTGCTATCGCGTCAAATCAGCCTCTAAAGTCCATTGTGCACGAAATGACGATGTCGAGTAATATTAAACATCATTGAGGTAGCAAACGTTTAATCTAGAGTGCAGAGGATGGTTCCTGCGAGCAGAGGATGCACCCGCGAGCGGACAGGTCAGTGGAGAGAGCAGAGGATGCGAACCGCGAGCGGACAGGCCAGTAAAGAGAGCAGAGGATGGGCCCGCGAGCGGACAGGCCAGTGGAGAGAGCAGAGGATGCGAACCGTGAGCGGACAGGCCAGTGGAGAGAGCAGAGGATGCGAACCGCGAGAGGACAGGCCAGTGGAGAGAGCAGAGGATGCGAACCGCGAGAGGACAGGCCAGTGGAGAGAGCAGAGGATGTGCCCGCGAGCGGACAGGCCAGTGGAGAGAGCAGAGGATGGGCCCGCGAGCGGACAGACCAGTGGAGAGAGCAGAGGATGGGCCCGCGAGCGGACAGGCCAGTGGAGAGAGCAGAGGATGGGCCCGCGAGCGGACAGGCCAGTGGAGAGAGCAGAGGATGCGATCCGTGAGCGGACAGGCCAGTGGAGAGAGCAGAGGATGCGAACCGCGAGAGGACAGGCCAGTGGAGAGAGCAGAGGATGCGAACCGCGAGCGGACAGGCCAGTGGAGAGAGCAGAGGATGCGAACCGCGAGCGGACAGGCCAGTGGAGAGAGCAGAGGATGCGAACCGTGAGCGGACAGGCCAGTGGAGAGAGCAGAGGATGCGAACCGCGAGCGGACAGGCCAGTGGAGAGAGCAGAGGATGCGAACCGCGAGCGGACAGGCCAGTGGAGAGAGCAGAGGATGCGAACCGCGAGCGGACAGGCCAGTGGAGAGAGCAGAGGATGCGAACCGCGAGCGGACAGGCCAGTGGAGAGAGCAGAGGATGCGAACCGTGAGCGGACAGGCCAGTGGAGAGAGCAGAGGATGGGCCCGCGAGCGGACAGGCCAGTGGAGAGAGCAGAGGATGGGCCCGCGAGCGGACAGGCCAGTGGAGAGAGCAGAGGATGCGAACCGTGAGCGGACAGGCCAGTGGAGAGAGCAGAGGATGCGAACCGCGAGAGGACAGGCCAGTGGAGAGAGCAGAGGATGCGAACCGCGAGAGGACAGGCCAGTGGAGAGAGCAGAGGATGCGAACCGTGAGCGGACAGGCCAGTGGAGAGAGCAGAGGATGCGAACCGCGAGAGGACAGGCCAGTGGAGAGAGCAGAGGATGCGAACCGCGAGCGGACAGGCCAGTGGAGAGAGCAGAGGATGCGAACCGCGAGCGGACAGGCCAGTGGAGAGAGCAGAGGATGCGAACCGCGAGCGGACAGGCCAGTGGAGAGAGCAGAGGATGCGCGCGAGCGGACAGGCCAGTAAAGAGAGCAGAGGATGGGCCCGCGAGCGGACAGGCCAGTGGAGAGAGCAGAGGATGCGATCCGTGAGCGGACAGGCCAGTGGAGAGAGCAGAGGATGCGAACCGCGAGAGGACAGGCCAGTGGAGAGAGCAGAGGATGCGAACCGCGAGAGGACAGGCCAGTGGAGAGAGCAGAGGATGCGAACCGCGAGCGGACAGGCCAGTGGAGAGAGCAGAGGATGCGAACCGTGAGCGGACAGGCCAGTGGAGAGAGCAGAGGATGCGAACCGCGAGCGGACAGGCCAGTGGAGAGAGCAGAGGATGCGAACCGTGAGCGGACAGGCCAGTGGAGAGAGCAGAGGATGCGAACCGCGAGCGGACAGGCCAGTGGAGAGAGCAGAGGATGCGAACCGTGAGCGGACAGGCCAGTGGAGAGAGCAGAGGATGCGAACCGTGAGCGGACAGGCCAGTGGAGAGAGCAGAGGATGGGCCCGCGAGCGGACAGGCCAGTGGAGAGAGCAGAGGATGGGCCCGCGAGCGGACAGGCCAGTGGAGAGAGCAGAGGATGCGAACCGTGAGCGGACAGGCCAGTGGAGAGAGCAGAGGATGCGAACCGCGAGCGGACAGGCCAGTGGAGAGAGCAGAGGATGCGAACCGCGAGCGGACAGGCCAGTGGAGAGAGCAGAGGATGCGAACCGTGAGCGGACAGGCCAGTGGAGAGAGCAGAGGATGCGAACCGCGAGCGGACAGGCCAGTGGAGAGAGCAGAGGATGCGAACCGCGAGCGGACAGGCCAGTGGAGAGAGCAGAGGATGCGAACCGCGAGCGGACAGGCCAGTGGAGAGAGCAGAGGATGCGAACCGCGAGCGGACAGGCCAGTGGAGAGAGCAGAGGATGCGAACCGCGAGCGGACAGGCCAGTAAAGAGAGCAGAGGATGCACCCGCGAGCAGACAGGCCAGTGGAGAGAGCAGAGGATGGGCCCGCGAGCGGACAGGCCAGTGGAGAGAGCAGAGGATGCACCCGCGAGCGGACAGGCCAGTGGAGAGAGCAGAGGATGCGAACCGCGAGCGGACAGGCCAGTAAAGAGAGCAGAGGATGGGCCCGCGAGCGGACAGGCCAGTGGAGAGAGCAGAGGATGCGAACCGCGAGCGGACAGGCCAGTAAAGAGAGCAGAGGATGCACCCGCGAGCGGACAGGCCAGTGGAGAGAGCAGAGGATGCGAACCGCGAGCGGACAGGCCAGTAAAGAGAGCAGAGGATGCACCCGCGAGCGGACAGGCCAGTAAAGAGAGCAGAGGATGGGCCCACCAGGGGACAGGCCAGTGAAGAGAGCAGAGGATGGGCCCGCGAGGGGACAGGTTAGTGGAGAGAGCAGAGGATGGGCCCCCCAGCGGACAGGCCAGTGGAGAGAGCAGAGGATGGGCCCGCCAGGGACAGGCCAGTGAAGAGAGCAGAGGATGTGCCCGCGAGCGGACAGGCCAGTGGAGAGAGCAGAGGATGCGCCCGCGAGCGGACAGGCCAGTGGAGAGAGCAGAGGATGCGAACCGCGAGCGGACAGGCCAGTGGAGAGAGCAGAGGATGCGAACCGCGAGCGGACAGGCCAGTAAAGAGAGCAGAGGATGCACCCGCGAGCAGACAGGCCAGTGGAGAGAGCAGAGGATGGGCCCGCGAGCGGACAGGCCAGTGGAGAGAGCAGAGGATGCACCCGCGAGCGGACAGGCCAGTGGAGAGAGCAGAGGATGCGAACCGCGAGCGGACAGGCCAGTAAAGAGAGCAGAGGATGCACCCGCGAGCGGACAGGCCAGTGGAGAGAGCAGAGGATGCGAACCGCGAGCGGACAGGCCAGTAAAGAGAGCAGAGGATGCACCCGCGAGCGGACAGGCCAGTGGAGAGAGCAGAGGATGCGAACCGCGAGCGGACAGGCCAGTAAAGAGAGCAGAGGATGCATCCGCGAGCGGACAGGCCAGTAAAGAGAGCAGAGGATGGGCCCACCAGGGGACAGGCCAGTGAAGAGAGCAGAGGATGGGCCCGCGAGGGGACAGGTTAGTGGAGAGAGCAGAGGATGCACCCGCGAGGGGACAGGTTAGTGGAGAGAGCAGAGGATGGGCCCGCCAGGGACAGGCCAGTGAAGAGAGCAGAGGATGGGCCCGCCAGGGACAGGCCAGTGAAGAGAGCAGAGGATGGGCCCACGAGCGGACAGGCCAGTGGAGAGAGCAGAGGATGGGCCCGCCAGGGACAGGCCAGTGAAGAGAGCAGAGGATGTGCCCGCGAGCGGACAGGCCAGTGGAGAGAGCAGAGGATGTGCCCGCGAGCGGACAGGCCAGTGGAGAGAGCAGAGGATGTGCCCGCGAGCGGACAGGCCAGTGGAAAGAGCAGAGGATGTGCCCGCGAGCGGACAGGCCAGTGGAGAAAGCAGAGGATGTGCCCGCAAGCGGACAGGCCAGTGGAGAGAGCAGAGGATGTGCCCGCGAGCGGACAGGCCAGTGGAGAGAGAAGAGGATGGGCCCGCGAGCGGACAGGCCAGTGGAGAGAGCAGAGGATGTGCCCGCAAGCGGACAGGCCAGTGGAGAGCTTGCAAGAGTTACTTTGAGCGAGCAGAACATCATTGCCGCAGATCTAAAAGGAAAATGTCTGAATCAAAAAATATAGAACTGTAAGCAAAGAAACATGGTTCAAACGTGTACAAAATAAATGTGAAAGCATCAAATTGTCCTCTAACAATAGTCATCGGTCTTTGTCAAGTTCTCACTCTCAAATTGCTCAGGTCTTGGAACCTTTGGGTTTCAATTCAAATGTTTTTCTCGATTGGATTTCAGGGGGCAGAACCTGCTACATTAACAGAACAGAACTAGTGCCAAATAATAGAATGTAAACTAATTTCATTAACCAGCTAAACCCAGGTTAACATGTCATCAGGATACACACAGCATTCAAAGGAGGACTGAGGACAAAGCAACGGCATGCATTCACCAAACATTTAACTGAGGAAAACAAATTTGTTTTATAGTAATTGTCTGAACTACCATTGTCTATCAAATTATTTCAATTTGGCATTGGAAGTTGTATTGAGTACAGGCAGTAATACAGGAGTCAAAATGTATAGGGAGTCTCAGATCAGATGTTATCAGCAATTCAGAGCCATCTGGGGAAAGAGCACAAGTAGAACAAAGATATATGTGCTGCAAACCGATAAAATGTATCATTCAAGGTCAGATTTCACCTAAAACAATGACACGAGCTCTGTCCCAATTAATCTCAGCTTAACTCCTCACTTCCTCTCTACTCAAATGTTTCTGAAAACCAATTGGAGGTCAGAGGTGAGGAACCTAGGGTCCTCTCCTCTGATGGTGTTTTAGAACGAGGCACGTAAAAAGGATGCAAGAAATCGAGGAAAGATAAAATAGCACAGATCAGTGACATGTTTGCCTCAATATGATATGTCAGACGTCACTATGTGGGAGCACGCCCCTATCCACATTGACAGGACCACAGTGGAAAGGTGAAGAGCTGCAAGTTCCTCGGCGTACTGACATTCTGAAATGGTCCACCCACACAGACAGTGTGGTGAAGAAGGCACAACAGCGCCTAATCCCAGGAGGCTGAAGAAATTTGGCTTGGCCCCTAAGACCCTCACAAACTTTTACAGATGCAAAATTGGGCTGTATAACCGCCTGATACGGCAACTTCACCGCCCAAAACCACTGGAGGGTGGTGCAGTCTGCCCAGTGCATCACCGCCTGCCCTCCAGGACACCTACAGCCGCCCGATGTCACAGGAATATCATCAAGGACATCATCCACCTGAGTCACGGCCTGTTCACCCCGCTATCATCCAGAAGGCGAGGTCAGTACTGGTGCATCAAAGCTGGGACCGAGAGTCTGAAAAACAGCTTCAATCTCAAGGCCATCGGACTGTTAAATAGTCATCACTAGCCAGCTACCACCCAGTAACTCAAGCCTACACCTTAGAGGCTGCTGCCCTATGTACATAGACGTGGAATCACTGGTCACTTTAAATGGAACACTAGGGAAAGGAGGATACCTAGTCAGTTGTACAACTGAATGCCCTCAACTGAAATGTGTCTTCCACATTTAAACCAACACCTCTGAACCAGAGAGGTGCGGGGGGCTGCCTTACTCAACATCCACGGCTCCTGGGGACCAGTGGGTTAACTGCCTTACTCAACATCCACGGCTCCTGGGGACCAGTGGGTTAACTGCCTTGCTCACGGGCAGTACAACAGATTTTTACCTTATCAGCTCAGGGATTCGATCCAGCAACCTTTTGGTTGCGCTAACCACTAGGCTACCTGCCGCCTAATCACTTTAATGTTTACATACTGTTTTACTCATTTCATATGCATATTCTGTATTCTACTGTATTTTGGTCAATGCCACTCCAACATTGCTCGTCCTAATAATTATATATTTCTTAATTCCATTCTTTTACTTTTAAATGTGTGTGTATTGTTGTGAATTGTTAGATACTACTGCACTGTTGGAGCTAGGAACACAAGCATTTCGCTACACACACACAATAACATCCTCTAAATATGTGTATGTGACCAATACAATTTGATTTGAGCAGAGCAGAGGTGTACAATCCAGGCCCTTCGTCAGTGTTATTGATGAACAAGAAACCTTCTTTAGAACTTTAGTTAAGAAACAGATAGATGAGCATACAGGTATGTTTAAGGTGCCATACCTCTAGCTCCTTGGTGCAGCTGATAGGCTAGATGGAGTTGGAGAAGGTCTTGACCAAGCTCTGGCTGTTCTCCAGACAGCGGTAACGCTGGAACGTGTCCCCGGCACTGTTGGTGGCCACTTCCCCTCCCTCAGAACCTGTGAAGATCTCCAGGTTCTTACAGTGGGGCATCAGCACAATCTGAAGAGAAGACAGAAAGATACAGAGGATTGAAGTAGATTTAGTATGGAGTCGAAGGGCTGAAGCCCAACTTAAAATCCTGTAGCTTGAATTTTTATTCAGGTGACATCAATGCATGATTTACACAAACGTCTCAGTTGTGTCTAGGTGTTTAACAGTTTGTGTGTGTGTGTGTGGGGGAACTAACCGAGTCAATGCATTGGGCACTGGACATCCCTGAGTGCAGAGTAGAGGGGCAAGCTCAGACGAACAGTGTAGTCCATCCCTGCCTCGAAACACTGGTCTAGAGAGAGAGAGAGAGAGAGAGAGAGAGAGAGAGAGAGAGAGAGAGAGAGAGAGAGAGAGAGAGAGAGAGAGAGAGAGAGAGAGAGAGAGAGAGAGAGAGAGAGAGAGAGAGAGAGAGAGAGAGAGAGAGAGAGAGAGGAGAGAGAGAGAGAGAGAGAGAGAGAGAGAGAGAGAGAGAGAGAGAGAGAGAGAGAGAGAGAGAGAGAGAGAGAGAGAAGGGCATTCTATGCCATCAAAAGAAACATAAATTTCAACATACCAATTAGGATTTGGCTAAAAATACTTGAATCAGTCATAGAGCCCATTGCCCTTTATGGTTGTGAGGTCTGGGGTCCGCTCACCAACCAAGACTTCACAAAATGGGACAAACACCAAATTGAGACTCTGCACGCAGAATTCTGCAAAAATATCCTCCGTGTACAACGTAAAACACCAAATAATGCACGCAGAGCAGAATTAGGCCGATACCCACTAATTATCAAAATCCAGAAAAGAGCCATTCAATTCTACAACCACCTAAAAGGAAGCGATTCACAAACCTTCCATAACAAAGCCATCACCAACAGAGAGATGAACCTGGAGAAGAGTCCCCTAAGCAAGCTGGTGCTGGGGCTCTGTTCACAAACACAAACACACCCTACAGAGCCCCAGGACAACAGCACAATTAGACCCAACCAAAAAGATAATTACTTAACACAAAAAACAGAGCAAACTAGAATGCTATTTGGCCCTACACAGAGAGTACACAGCGGCAGAATACCTGACCACTGTGACTGACCCAAAATTAAGGAAAGCTTTGACTATGTACAGACTCAGTGAGCATAGCCTTGCTATTGAGAAAGGCCGCCGTAGGCAGACATGACTCTCAAGAGAAGACAGGCTATGTGCTCACTGCCCACAAAATGAGGTGGAAACTGAGCTGCACTTCCTAACCTCCTGCCCAATGTATGACCATATTAGAGATACATATTTCCCCCAGATCACACAGATCCACAAAGAATTTGAAAACAAATCCAATTTTGAAAAACTCCCATATCTACTGGGTGAAATTCCACAGTGTGCCATCACAGCAGCAAGATTTGTGACCTGTTGCCACGAGAAAAGGGCAACCAGTGAAGAACAAACACCATTGTAAATACAACCCATATTAATGCTTATTTATTTTATCTTGTGTCCTTTAACTACTTGTACATTGTATATATATATATATATATATACATATATATATATATATATATATATATATATATATATATATATATATATATATATATATATATATATATAATATGACATTTGTAATGTCTTTACTGTTTTGAAACTTCTGTATGTGTAATGTTTACTGTTCATTTTTGTTGTTTTTCACCTTATATATTCACTTTGTATGTTGTCTACCTCACTTGCTTTGGCAATGTTAACACATGTTTCCCATGCCAATAAAGCCCTTGAATTGAATTGAATTGAATTGAGAGAGAGAGAGAGGGAGGGAGATAACAAAACACTGCACTAAATCACACGCAAGTAAAGTGTATGCAAACAAAACACGGGCCTGTAATGCAAGGTGTATACAGACTCATAGTACTGTAGACTCATACACAACACGTACTGTATATCCTACACTACACACTACACTTGCATATACAGACCCATTACTCTCACGCACAACAACCATACACAGAGAGCAGGACTAGGTGTGTGTTTAGCAGGATCCAAGATGGAGGAAATGTTTGAGATGGGACGCATCACCTCCTCCCACTGGTCCAGTAATTATGCACAATGGGTACATAGACATTGGAGTTTGATGCCCCTGGTCAGGACTCCACTGTGGAAGGTGGAGGGATACATATGTCCTGAGTTGTGGAGGGATACAAACTGTATGTCCTGAGTTGTGGAGGGATACAAACTGTATGTCCTGAGTTGTGTATGGATACAAACTGTATGTCCTGAGTTGTGGAGGGATACAAACTGTATGTCCTGAGTTGTGGAGGGATACAAACTGTATGTCCTGAGTTGTGTATGGATACAAACTGTATGTCCTGAGTTGTGGAGGGATACAAACTGTATGTCCTGAGTTGTGGAGGGATACAAACTGTATGTCCTGAGTTGTGGAGGGACAAACAAACTGGAGGGATACATATGTCCTGAGTTGTGGAGGGATGTCCTGAGTCGTGGAGGGATACATATGTCCTGAGTTGTGGAGGGATACAAACTGTATGTCCTGAGTTGTGGAGGGATACAAACTGTATGTCCTGAGTTGTGGAGGGATACAAACTGTATGTCCTGAGTTGTGGAGGGATACAAACTATATGTCCTGAGTTGTGGAGGGATACAAACTGTATGTCCTGAGTTGTGGAGGGATACAAACTGTATGTGCTGAGTTGTGGAGGGATACAAACTGTATGTCCTGAGTTGTGGAGGGATACAAACTATATGTCCTGAGTTGTGGAGGGATACAAACTGTATGTCCTGAGTTGTGGAGGGATACAAACTGTATGTGCTGAGTTGTGGAGGGATACAAACTGTATGTCCTGAGTTGTGGAGGGATACAAACTGTATGTGCTGACTTGTGGAGGGATACAAACTGTATGTGCTGACTTGTGGAGGGATACAAACTATATGTCCTGAGTTGTGGAGGGATACAAACTGTATGTCCTGAGTTGTGGAGGGATACAAACTGTATGTGCTGAGTTGTGGAGGGATACAAACTGTATGTCCTGAGTTGTGGAGGGATACAAACTATATGTCCTGAGTTGTGGAGGGATACAAACTATATGTCCTGAGTTGTGGAGGGATACAAACTGTATGTCCTGAGTTGTGGAGGGATACAAACTGTATGTCCTGAGTTGTGGAGGGATACAAACTGTATGTGCTGAGTTGTGGAGGGATACAAACTATATGTCCTGAGTTGTGGAGGGATACAAACTGTATGTGCTGACTTGTGGAGGGATACAAACTATATGTCCTGAGTTGTGGAGGGATACAAACTGTATGTGCTGACTTGTGGAGGGATACAAACTGTATGTGCTGAGTTGTGGAGGGATACAAACTGTATGTGCTGACTTGTGGAGGGATACAAACTGTATGTGCTGACTTGTGGAGGGATACAAACTGTATGTGCTGACTTGTGGAGGGATACAAACTGTATGTGATGACTTGTGGAGGGATACAAACTGTATGTCCTGAGTTGTGGAGGGATACAAACTGTATGTCCTGAGTTGTGGAGGGATACAAACTGTATGTGATGACTTGTGGAGGGATACAAACTGTATGTCCTGAGTTGTGGAGGGATACAAACTATATGTCCTGACTTGTGGAGGGATACAAACTGTATGTCCTGACTTGTGGAGGGATACAAACTGTATGTGATTTGTGGAGGGATACATATGTGCCAGTTTGTGTAAGGCACAATGTTGTTTTAAAAGAGGCAACTATGGATAATAATTGAGCCAAATAAATGATAACATACTATGTGGGACTGAGGCGAGTTGTACCAGTCCACGCCACTCGTCAGTCAGTATGGCTCAGTATTAAACAGCCTGCTGTCATTCCATGCCCAACCCTCGTCTGGAGAGCTTCATCCCTTACCTAAACTGCTTGTACACATTCAGGATAGAGCCATCCTCTGTATAGAACCATTGTTCTAACCAAATAGACAGCAGATGGTCAAAGTCAAGAACATGTCATCCTCTCTACTTGACAAATGTCCTAACAACAATGACTCCATTCAACGTCAAAGCAATTAGAGGAACTCTCAGTACCACTAAGGTACGGGTAGAAGTCATGTTTAGGAAATCCCCAGAGTGCTGTGCATAGTGGAGAGCCAAGGTACTTGAAACAGAGTATCTTCTATCTCTGTCAGCTAAGCAGAGAATAACTTAACCACCGCATAGTGAAAGTGGGCCTGGATGGAGAAAGGGATAAAGGGATGGAGAGAGAAAAGATGGTTAGTCATTCTCTCATTGTAACTGCAGAAAAACTGCTAGATTAAAAGTAATAAAATCTGTATCTCAAAGTATTCTGCTAATTATGGCTTTGTGGCTGTGTTAACTAGGGCTGTGGTGGTCATGAAATTTTGTCAGCTGGTTATTGTCATGCAAAAGACTACCGGTCACACGGTAGCTGAGAAATAAATATAACAACACTTATTTCACTCCAAGCATCAACCAGTGTTTGAGGAGAGTGATCTCGCTGTGCGAGAGGTGATGTTCCGCTAAAACAATGTTAAAAATTATTTTCAAATGTATTTATTTGTATGACATTTTTTCTCTCCAATTTCGTGGTAGTTCCGATCTTGTCTCATTGCTGCAACTCCCCAACGGGCTCGGTCAAGACATGCATCCTCCAAAACATGATCCACCAAGCTGCGCTGCTTTTTAACACACTTCTTAACATACACTTAACACACTTCCTCCGCACCAATGTGTCGGAGGAAACACTGTTTGACAGGTGACCGAGTCAGCTTGCAAGTGCCCGTCTCGCCACAAGGAGTCGCTAGAGCGCAATAGCCAAGGAAAGCTCCTCGCCCAAACCCTCCCCTAACCCGGATGGCATTGTGACGATTGTGCACCGCCCTATGGGGATTACGGTCATGGCCGGCTGTGACACACCCCAGGCTGTAGAGGCACCTCAGCACTGCGATGCAGTGCCTTAGACCACTGCGCCACTCGGGAGACCCGATATTCTGCTCAAACTCTGTATGCCATGGGCTCTCCGACCCTCTGTCCAGAGTGCATATGAGGAGATTACCGTGACTCAGCGGTCACATGGAGTTTTACTGCGGTCATGACTGCCAGTGTGGCGGTAATACAGTCACCGCAACAGCCCTAGTGTTAACTAGTGACGACCATGTTCATTGGCTCTAATTGTCACCTGTAATAAAATTATAGCAAAAGATTGCAGTTGTGAGAGCATGATTTTAGGGTGTGAGAGGAGAAATCCATGTGAGCATGTGGTTTATTTGTGAGAGCTCAGTAACTTCTGAGTCTTGACAAAACAGAACAAAAATCTCTGCTCGTGAATGAAAATTTCTGCGTGCGGAAATGATGTGCCCACGGGACCTCTGCGCTCTCGACTCAGTGTCTGCTCGCTCAATGATGTTTCATCTTCACAGCTCCATTTTGCGTGCAATGGACTTTAGAGGGTGTAGTTTTAGTGTACATACTTTAGACACTGTACACAGTTTCCACCAGGAGCTCTCCATGTTTCACATTGCCTTCCCCTTATTTCCTCTTCCCTCTCTCCCTCTGTTTGACATCCAGGAGTAAGAGGCACAAGTCGGGCTCCATGGAGGATGATGTGGACACCAGTCCTGGAGGGGAGTACTACACCTCTCCCAACTCCCCGGCTAGCAGCTCCCGCAACTGGCAGGAAGACCTGGAAGGAGGTGAGCATCCCTTCTGGTCATCCACACAATCTCTTAGATATTGTATAGTTTTGTCCAAGGAGAGTGTTTATTGCTCATCAGTTAGTACTGACGTATTCATTCAGTCATGTTGAGGACACTGGCTATCCTCCAACTCTTCAGTGATAACAAAGGGTGTCTGAGTTCTGGTGTCCATCTTTAATTTTCTTTATTACGGGTATCAAGAAACATTCATAATCACCGTGGGAAAACAGCTGAAATATCAGGCCATACTTTCACTTCAGGTACCTTGAAAGCTACTGACACAGTGCAAAAGAGCAAAAGAACAAATGACAAATATATCATATTATGAACTGCTGCACAGTAAGCCTTGGCCGCGAAATACGCGGCTTCAAATTTCCCAAATTGAGCCTGACGTCGTAATTAATTCATGAACCAACACTTTTTGTGAAAGTCGACAAAAAGCCAAGTGGACCAGGGTACCTTGGAGCAGTATCCACAGATGCAACGTCGCAGTAGCTATCTTCTTTCTTTCCTCTCACCTCAGGCTCACGTACCAGTTTGCTAGTATGGAATGATTTTCCTAACAAACATATCTAGCAAACAGTAAAGCTACTGTGTACCTCTCATCTAGATTACAAGCAATTGTTTCAAGATGATTGTTTAAAGCAGTATTTTAAATATTGAAATGGCAATATGCCTTTCAATATGTGTATCGTACAGTATGGCTGTCCTCCCCCACCAGCACTGACCTGCTTCTGGTAAAAACAGGAGGAGTAGGTTACAGCATGCACAGTGTGCTCCAGTGGTTGAGTGTGGGTAAGAGCGGTGCCAGGTCGTCAGGTAGGTGTGCTGAGGGAGTGGGGCCTGCCCGGTAAGTGCACTACACGTGCGGCAGCATCATTGGTATGAGCCATGAGGCGGTTCTCCATGGGTTAGCAGCAGAAAGTGGGAAGAGGATCACCATCTTTACCTGAGTATTTAACACACACACATGAAACATTTTAACACACTGTGTGTTTGTGCTGTTAAGGGAGTTTATAGGCCTCCCATATAATCAATGCTGCGAGGTGATGCTGTTTAATTGTGTTGGACTCTCCACACTACACTAATAGTGTCCAGTGGCCTGTTAAGGGGCCTAGTGGTGTGTACGGGGCTTTGTGGTGCTGTTAGCCAGAGTAGCCCCGGCTGGGCCCCTGGCCCCAGGAGCACCCCTTGCTGCTGATGCTGTAACCAGAGCTGTGGAGGTCAGAAGAGCAGAGCCGGCCCCTCCCTCCCAGCCCGACCCCATCACAGGCCCTGTATGAGTCTAGTCCAGCCCTCATGTCGTGCTCTCTCTCTTCCTGTCTAGACAGCCCTAACAAGCTCCTCTTTATGGGTGGCTGGTAGCCTCGAGGGTAGAGCATTGGGCCAGTAACCGAAAGGTTGCTGGTTCGAATACCGGAAGTGATAAGGTGAAAAACATCTGTTGCTATACCCTTGAACAAGGCATTTAACCCTAGTTGCTCCAGGGGCACTGCACAGTGGTGACCCTGGCTGTAACTTGCACTCCCTGCAGGTGTCTCAGGGGGAATGAACAAGTTTTTTTTCCATTACACACTTGTGTGTCACAGGACAAACTGAACACCCCCCAAATTATTATTATTATGATTTTTTATTTTTTTCTCCCCTTTTTCTCCCCAATTTCGTAGTATCCAAGTGTTAGTAATTACCATCTTGTCTCATCGCTACAACTCCCGTACGGGCTCGGGAGAGACGAAGGTCAAAAGCCATGCGTCCTCCAATACACAACCCAACCAAGCCACACTGCTTCTTAACACAGCGCGCATCCAACCCGGAAGCCAGCCGCACCAATGTGTCGGAGGAAACTGGTATACTGGTTGAGAGGGGAATGTTTGCGCACCTTCCCCCAGGTAGAAGAGGTCAGGGGAAGCTTGCGTCAGTCTGTAGCGTGAGGATTGGATTGGGAAGGTAAAGCCTGGCCTCCTGTAGAGCTGTGGCTCTGGACAGCAGCACTACCATCACTCTGTAGACTTTCTTTAAAAAAAAGATATACATTTTCAAGATATTGTAATGTAAATTTAATGTGTCAAATACAGTAGGTAGATGTGTGGGTTGGAGAATGAGCTGGGAGATCAGTCAGATTAGTGTGATCAGGTAATTAACATCAGTGCTGTAATGGCTGCCCCTGCCTAGCCCCCAGCACTAAGCCGGACGTGCGTGTTTATCCTCTGAGCAAGTCTCTTGTTGAACCTCATCTGCACCCCTGCCCTCTGACATTCCCGAAAAGATGTGATTTGCTCACTCACTCTGCTCTGAGACAGAGGGCTAGGGGCGGATGGCTGGGGCAGAACAGGGGAAGAGGAAGCTGTCAGATAAGCCTCTCTCTCCTCTTTCTGTTTTTCTCCCTCCCTCCCCCCTCTCTCTCTCTCTTTCTTTCTTTCTTTCTTTCTTTCTTTCTTTCTTTCTTTCTTTCTTTCTTTCTTTCTCTCTTTCTTTCTTTCTATCTTTCTTTCTTTCTTTCTTTCTTTCTATCTTTCTTTCTTTCTTTCTCTCTCTCTCTCTCTCTCTCTCTCTCTCTCTCTCTTTCTCTCTCTCTCTCTCTTTCCTTTCTCTCCTTGCTCTCTCTCTCCATCTCTTTCTTAGAACACTGATTAGAGTTAGAGGGGCATAACTGTATAATGTGTGAGAGAGAAACCTCAAAGTCATCACTCCATGACTGACAGATTGTTTCTTCCACTGCACAGCAACAACATGTACACTGTCTGCTCTGCAACTCCAAAGAAGGAAACAAAGAAAGAGCTGTGCAATCTTAAGACTGATCTAAAACAGGCCCGAGCTGGGTGGAGAAAGTGTTCCTAGCACACATTCTGTTATCAACAAGAGTGCGATAGAAAACTAAACATGGAGGAGTAGGACAGTAATATCACTGCAACAGAGACCCATTTGTTTAGCACATGTAAGCAACTCGGGTATCAGGCACTGCAGGCCTCTTGGGAATGTGAGTGATCTACCTAGGCGAACCTGGTTTGAGGTAGATCTGACCAGAACATAAACTTGTTTCTGATCCTATTGTTTCGTCCCAATGAGGAAGTTAGTTTGGAGCGTATGTGGTTTACTGCATCTTACTGCAGAGCTGATAATGACTGACTGGGTCATCTCAATGCACCCTGCCACCCTGTGGTGAGCTCCTGCCATTACAACAGCCGTGTAGTAGCAGATTGAACTTGGCAATGAAATGTAGGGTCTTTTCAATATCCTCCACCAGACAGTCATTATTATTATGGGAGTCGTAGTGGCGTCAGTAACACCCTCTGTGTATCTCTGTCTCTGTGTCCAGGCATGTCCCCTGGAGTAAAGAAGACAGAGATGGACAGCCCGTCTCCTCAGGAGAGCTCCCCACGTCTCGGCTTCACACAGCACCACCGGCCCGTCATCGCAGTGCACAGTGGTCAGTACACACAGTCTTACACATGTCGCCCACTCACACACATTTACAGGAGACATCTTGTCGCTGTTGCCACAATCTACCAAGCCTGACGTGCGTACTTCTCCTAGGATGTGAATTGTGAGAAGAATGCAGTCGGAAAAGAGAGAATGCATTTCATAAGTCAGAAAAGACATGTTTCATACATCAGAAAAGACATGTTTCATACATCAGAAAAGACATGTTTCATAAGTCAGAAAAGACATGTTTCATGCATCAGAAAAGACATGTTTCAAACATCAGAAAAGACATGTTTCATAAGTCAGAAAAGACATGTTTCAAACATCAGAAAAGACATGTTTCATAATCAGAAAAGACATGTTTCATAAGTCAGAAAAGACATGTTTCATGCAAGAAAAGACATGTTTCAAACATCAGAAAAGACATGTTTCATAAGTCAGAAAAGACATGTTTTCAGAAAAGACATGTTTCATAATCAGAAAAGACATCAGAAAAGACATGTTTCATAAGTCAGAAAAACATGTTTCATATGTCAGAAAAGACATGTTTCATACATCAGAAAAGACATGTTTCATAAGTCAGAAAAGACATCATGTTTCATACATCAGAAAAGACATGTTTCATAAGTCAGAAAAGACATGTTTCATATACGTGTTTCATAAGTCAGAAAAGACATGTTTCATAAGTCAGAAAAGACATGTTTCATAAGTCAGAAAAGACATGTTTCATAAGTCAGAAAAGACATGAAATTGTGTTGGACTCTCCACACTACACTAATAGTGTCCAGTGGCCTGGGGGCCTAGTGGTGTGTACGGGGCTTTGTGCTGTTGGCCCCAGGAGCAAGCTGAGCTGTAACCAGAGCTGTTTCATACATCAGAAAATACATGTTTCATAAGTCAGAAAAGACATGTTTCATACGTCAGAAAAGACGTTTCATAAGTCAGAAAAGACATGTTTCATACATCAGAAAAGACATGTTTCATACATCAGAAAAGACATGTTTCATACATCAGAATAGGCGTTTCATAAGTCAGAAAAGACATGTTTCATACATCAGAAAAGACATGTTTCATACATCAGAAAATGTTTCATACATGTTTCATAAGTCAGAAAAGACATGTTTCATAGTCAGAAAAGACATGTTTCATACATCAGAAAAACATGTTTCATACATCAGAAAAGGCGTTTCATAAGTCAGAAAAGACATGTTTCATAAGTCAGAAAAGACATGTTTCATACAGTCAGAAAAGGCGTTTCATACATCAGAAAAGACATGTTTCATAAGTCAGAAAAGACATGTTTCATATGTCAGAAAAGACATGTTTCATAAGTCAGAAAAGACGATATACATTTTTCAAGATATTGTAATGATTGTGTCAAATACAGTAGGTAGATGTGTGGGTGTTTCATAAGTCAGAAAAGACATGTTTCATACATCAGAAAAGACATGTTTCAAACATCAGAAAAGACATGTTTCATACGTTTCATAAGTCAGAAAAGACATGTTTCATAAGTCAGAAAAGACATGTTTCATACATCAGAAAAGACATGTTTCATACATCAGAAAAGACGTTTCATAAGTCAGAAAAGACATGAAAAGACATGTTTCACGTGTTTATACATCAGAAAAGACATGTTTCATAAGTCAGAAAAGAATGTTTCATCAGAAAAGACATGTTTCATAAGTCAGAAAAGACATGTTTCAGAAAAGACATGTTTCATACATCAGAAAAAATGTTTCATACATCAGAATAGACGTTTCATAAGTCAGAAAAGACATGTTTCATACATCAGAAAAGACATGTTTCATCAGAAAATACATCCATCTCTTTTTCATACATCAGAAAAAGACGTTTCATAAGTCAGCAAAAAGACATGTTTCATAAGTCACAAAAGACATGTTTCATACATCAGAAAAGACATGACATGTTTCATAAGTCAGAAAAGACATGTTTCAAACATCAGAAAAGACATGTTTCATACATCAGAAAAGAGCGTTTCATAAGTCAGAAAAGACATGTTTCATAAGTCAGAAAAGACATGTTTCATTACATCAGAAAAGACATGTTTCATACATCAGAAAAGGCGTTTCATAAGTCAGAAAAGACATGTTTCATAAGTCAGAAAAGACGTGTTTCATAAGTCAGAAAAGACATGTTTCATACGTCAGAAAAGACGTTTCATAAGTCAGAAAAGACATGTTTCATATATCAGAAAAGACATGTTTCATACATCAGAAAAGACGTTTCATAAGTCAGAAAAGACATGTTTCATACATCAGAAAAGACATGTTTCATACATCAGAAAAGACATGTTTCATACATCAGAAAAGACGTTTCATAAGTCAGAAAAGACATGTTTCATAAGTCAGAAAAGACATGTTTCATACATCAGAAAAGACATGTTTCATACATCAGAAAAGACGTTTCATAAGTCAGAAAAGACATGTTTCAAACATCAGAAAAGACATGTTTCATAAGTCAGAAAAGACATGTTTCATACATCAGAAAAGACGTTTCATAAGTCAGAAAAGACATGTTTCATAAGTCAGAAAAGACATGTTTCATAAGTCAGAAAAGACGTTTCATACATCAGAAAAGACATGTTTCATACATCAGAAAAGACATGTTTCATACATCAGAAAAGACATGTTTCATACATCAGAAAAGACGTTTCATAAGTCAGAAAAGACATGTTTCATAAGTCAGAAAAGACGTGTTTCATAAGTCAGAAAAGACGTTTCATACATCAGAAAAGACATGTTTCATAAGTCAGAAAAGACATGTTTCATATGTCAGAAAAGACATGTTTCATAAGTCAGAAAAGACGTGTTTCATAAGTCAGAAAAGACATGTTTCATACATCAGAAAAGACATGTTTCAAACATCAGAAAAGACATGTTTCATAAGTCAGAAAAGACATGTTTCATAAGTCAGAAAAGACATGTTTCATACATCAGAAAAGACATGTTTCAAACATCAGAAAAGACATGTTTCATAAGTCAGAAAAGACATGTTTCATAAGTCAGAAAAGACATGTTTCATAAGTCAGAAAAGACATGTTTCAAACATCAGAAAAGACATGTTTCATACATCAGAAAAGACATGTTTCAAACATCAGAAAAGACATGTTTCATACATCAGAAAAGACATGTTTCAAACATCAGAAAAGACATGTTTCATAAGTCAGAAAAGACATGTTTCATAAGTCAGAAAAGACATGTTTCATACATCAGAAAAGACATGTTTCATACATCAGAAAAGACATGTTTCATACATCAGAAAAGACATGTTTCATAATCAGAAAACATGTTTCATAAGTCAGAAAAGACATGTTTCAAACATCAGAAAAGACATGTTTCATAAGTCAGAAAAGACATGTTTCATACATCAGAAAAGACGTCAGAAAAGACATGTTTCATAAGTCAGAAAAGACATGTTTCATCAGAAAAACATGTTTCAAACATCAGAAAAGACATGTTTCATAAGTCAGAAAAGACATGTTTTCAGAAAAGACATGTTTCACGTGTTTCATAAGTCAGAAAAGTTTCATACATCAGAAAAGACATGTTTCATAAGTCAGAAAAGACATGTTTCATATGTCAGAAAAGACATGTTTCATAAGTCAGAAAAGACGTGTTTCATAAGTCAGAAAAGACATGTTTCATACATCAGAAAAGACATGTTTCAAACATCAGAAAAGACATGTTTCATAAGTCAGAAAAGACATGTTTCATAAGTCAGAAAAGACATGTTTCATACATCAGAAAAGACATGTTTCAAACATCAGAAAAGACATGTTTCATAAGTCAGAAAAGACATGTTTCATAAGTCAGAAAAGACATGTTTCATAAGTCAGAAAAGACATGTTTCAAACATCAGAAAAGACATGTTTCATACATCAGAAAAGACATGTTTCAAACATCAGAAAAGACATGTTTCATAAGTCAGAAAAGACATGTTTCATAAGTCAGAAAAGACATGTTTCATACATCAGAAAAGACATGTTTCAAACATCAGAAAAGACATGTTTCATACATCAGAAAAGACATGTTTCATACATCAGAAAAGACATGTTTCATACATCAGAAAAGACGTTTCATACATCAGAAAAGACATGTTTCATAAGTCAGAAAAGACATGTTTCAAACATCAGAAAAGACATGTTTCATAAGTCAGAAAAGACATGTTTCATACATCAGAAAAGACATGTTTCATAAGTCAGAAAAGACATGTTTCAAACATCAGAAAAGACATGTTTCATACATCAGAAAAGACGTTTCATAAGTCAGAAAAGACATGTTTCATACATCAGAAAAGACATGTTTCATAAGTCAGAAAAGACATGTTTCATACATCAGAAAAGACATGTTTCATACATCAGAAAAGACATGTTTCATACATCAGAAAAGACATGTTTCATACATCAGAAAAGACATGTTTCATACATCAGAAAAGACATGTTTCATACATCAGAAAAGACATGTTTCATAAGTCAGAAAAGACATGTTTCATACATCAGAAAAGACATGTTTCATACATCAGAAAAGACATGTTTCATAAGTCAGAAAAGACATGTTTCATACATCAGAAAAGACATGTTTCATAAGTCAGAAAAGACATGTTTCATACATCAGAAAATACATGTTTCATACATCAGAAAAGACGTTTCATAAGTCAGAAAAGACATGTTTCATACATCAGAAAATACATGTTTCATACATCAGAAAATACATGTTTCATACATCAGAAAAGACATGTTTCATAAGTCAGAAAAGACATGTTTCATAAGTCAGAAAAGACATGTTTCAAACGTCAGAAAAGACGTGTTTCATACATCAGAAAATACATGTTTCATACATCAGAAAAGACGTTTCATAAGTCAGAAAAGACATGTTTCATACATCAGAAAATACATGTTTCATACATCAGAAAATACATGTTTCATACATCAGAAAAGACATGTTTCATAAGTCAGAAAAGACATGTTTCAAACATCAGAAAAGACATGTTTCATAAGTCAGAAAAGACATGTTTCAAACATCAGAAAAGACATGTTTCATAAGTCAGAAAAGACATGTTTCAAACATCAGAAAAGACATGTTTCATACATCAGAAAAGACGTTTCATAAGTCAGAAAAGACATGTTTCATACATCAGAAAAGACATGTTTCATAAGTCAGAAAAGACATGTTTCATACATCAGAAAAGACATGTTTCATACATCAGAAAAGACATGTTTCATACATCAGAAAAGACATGTTTCATAAGTCAGAAAAGACATGTTTCATGCATCAGAAAAGACATGTTTCAAACATCAGAAAAGACATGTTTCATAAGTCAGAAAAGACATGTTTCATACATCAGAAAAGACATGTTTCATAAGTCAGAAAAGACATGTTTCATACATCAGAAAAGACATGTTTCATAAGTCAGAAAAGACATGTTTCATACATCAGAAAAGACATGTTTCATACATCAGAAAAGACATGTTTCATACGTCAGAAAAGACATGTTTCATAAGTCAGAAAAGACATGTTTCATAAGTCAGAAAAGACATGTTTCATACATCAGAAAAGACATGTTTCATACGTCAGAAAAGACATGTTTCATAAGTCAGAAAAGACATGTTTCATAAGTCAGAAAAGACATGTTTCATAAGTCAGAAAAGACATGTTTCATAAGTCAGAAAAGACATGTTTCATACATCAGAAAAGACGTTTCATAAGTCAGAAAAGACATGTTTCATAAGTCAGAAAAGACATGTTTCATTAGGCAGCAGGGTAGCCTAGTGGTTA
This sequence comes from Oncorhynchus keta, assembly GCF_023373465.1. Taxonomy (NCBI): domain Eukaryota; kingdom Metazoa; phylum Chordata; class Actinopteri; order Salmoniformes; family Salmonidae; genus Oncorhynchus; species Oncorhynchus keta. The sequence continues at coordinate 26,832,546 of NC_068446.1, read as the reverse complement.
GAGCATTGGACTAGTAACCGAGAGGTTGCAAGTTCAAATCCCCGAGCTGACAATGTACAAAATCTGTCGTTCTGCCCCTGAACAGGCAGTTAACCCACTGTTCCTAGGCTGTCATTGAAAATAAGAATTTGTTCTTAACTGACTTGCCTAGTTAAATAAAGGTAAAATAAAAAATAAAAAATAAGTCAGAAAAGACATGTTTCATAAGTCAGAAAATCGACCCTTCTTCATAGTTAAGATATTGTCTAAAAGTTAGCCTTGTTTTTTCTGACTGCAGGCTTTGTGCTTTAAACAAGACAAGCTTCCTTGTAGACAATGCATTACTTAGTTTTTAAAACTGAACTGCCCGTTAACACTTTTTGACAGGTAATTGTTTGTGGAGACACTGAAGAGTGATCTATGAAGAGGCAGCGTTCCCCGGCCAAACGTCTGCTGGATGATGCATGAACAATTAAAGCTGCTGTTAAAACGAATCGGCTATGTTAGCGCGTGGTCCTGATAAATAATAGTTGCCATCACGCAACAGATACTGTACCAAGGGAGAGTCGGAAAGATTGAGTCATTTCATTGTTTTTGCAAAAGCACACATCTTCAATGTCACTTATCTCAAGCGTATCATCATTGTGGACCATATGAAAAAGTACAGTTATGGACATATTCTCTCTCTCTTTCTTTCTCTCTGTCTTTATTCCTCTCGTTTCTCCCCCTCTCTCTCTTTCTCTCTCTGTGCAGGGATCTCTCGGAGTCCGCACCCTTCCTCGTCTTTGCATTTCCCCACCACCTCCATCCTGCCCCAGTCCACCTCCTACTTCCCCCACACCGCCATCCGCTACCCGCCACACCTCAGCTCCCAAGACCCGCTGAAGGACCTGGTCTCCCTGGCCTGTGACCCGTCCAACCAGCAGCCCAGCCCAGTGAGTCCAGCCCATCTAACAACTCTAACTAGGGCCCCGAGTTTGTCCTGGTCAGGTCATTTGGTCAGTAAAACTTATGCCCCCTACTCATTACTCATACTAGATAGGAACCCAGTAGAGAGAGTTGGCCTCCAATTCACCATGTTTTATGTGTTCATCTAGCAGAACCTGTAGTGTGACATCGTCTTTGGACCATGATTTCATGGCAAGACCTTAAGTTTGAGGTAATGTTAATTAAAGTTCACTCGCTCAGAGGGTGTGTGGTTTATTCAGAGAACTGTGTTATTTCCATTTGTTGTTTAAATGAATTTGTTTGTTTATTTATTTGGATCACCATTAGCTTTTACAGAGGCAGCAGCTATTATAGATTCACCTAATCGTTTGTTTGATATTTAATTCCTTCACGCTTCATGTTTCCTATGTCGTCACCCTGTCTCAAATGACCTGTAGACTGTATGAAATGCCATTATATTCCCATATTCTCCCCCACCGCGGTCTTTACTAGTGGACTGGAGATACTCTCCTGTAGGTGACGTAACCTGAGAGAGCGGCAGGTTCCCCTCACGTAGCTGTTATTCCTCCTCCCCTCTGCTCCAGACTGCAGGATGGAGCCGCCACAACCCTGCGTGACTCTCAGGTTGATTAACACTCCCAGAAGGCGACAACAAATCAATAGATCTGTAGCCATAAAATCATTGTAATAACTGTATGTGTTTTAGCCAACTTCTACGATTATTACCGTTATTCAATGTGGTGGCTGTCTGGTAGTACAGTAGTGGTGAATCCCCCTGTCACAGAGAGGAAAATAAGCCTTCAGTCTTCCTGCTCTGTTTAGACTCAGCCTGCTAGCCCTGCTGATCCTGGGACCAGACCAGCTCCTCAGACATGGTTACACTCATTACCAATATGTGACACAGACCTGAGAGGACCTGCCACTGCACCACATGCAAAAGACTCCTCTTCCCTGCTTTAAATAGGCCGGAATTACAAGCCAGGTTGCTCAATGGAGCTGTCGTACTGTTTCTGTATTGACTTGAACAGGGTGAAGGGACGGAGGGAAATGGTGTGTGGGGGCGCACTAGAGGAATGAACCTGAAGGAAGTTCCAGTACGTCTCTGGCAGTGATGCTGATGTTGGCAGAGTGCACAAGTCTGACACAGGGAAAGAGGAGAGGATAGACTTTTACTTGTATCAGAAGTGCCCCCAGCAGCAGCCACGCTGGGCTCTGCTCGGCCAAGTTTCTGCAGAGTCATTGAAATTCCCCCTGCTGCAGTGCGACTGCAGCCAGGCAGTCACACAGGACGAGTGCACGGCACCACAATGGAGCTGACTCATTTGCTCATCCATTGTTGTGGAGGACAGTGAGTGAGCAGTCCTCTCCTCTGGAGAGGGGAGAGTATCTGAAAGCCAGGCCAGCCAGGGGAAGAGCAGCCATGGATGGAGGGGTGGATGGATGACTAGCTGAGCAGTGCAGTGCTCTGGACATTACTCGCTCTCCCTCCTCTCTCCCTCCCTGACTCCCACATACACACACACACAGCAGTGGAGGCTGCTCAGTGGAGGCTGCTCAGTGGAGGCTGCTCAGTGGAAGCTGCTCAGTGGAGGCTGCTGATTGGATGCTGCTGAGTGGAGGACGGCTCATAATAATGGCTGGAACAGAGCTAATAGAATGGCATTAAACACCTGGAAACCATGGAAACCATGTATTTGATGTATTTGAGACCATTTCACTGATTCCAGTCCAGTCATTACCCGTTCTCCCCAAATGAAGGTGCCACCAACCTCCTGTGACACACACACACTCACACACACTCACACACACACAGTGCTGACGGAAAGAGAAAGAGAAAGAGAGAGAGAGAGAGTGCGAAATAGTTGAAGAGAGACAGGACCAGTGCAGTGGCATGTAGTATTCTACCATCTGTGCTACAGCAGTGATGCTCCCCTACTCCTCCCAACTCCCCCAGAGCTGACGTGTTCCCTCCTCTCTCCCTTCACAGCTGACATGTTCCCTCCTCTCTCCCTTCACAACTGACGTGTTCCCTCCTCTCTCCCTTCACAGCTGACGTGTTCCCTCCTCTCTCCCTTCACAGCTGACGTGTTCCCTCCTCTCTCCCTTCACAGCTGACGTGTTCCCTCCTCTCTCCCTTCACAACTGACGTGTTCCCTCCTCTCTCCCTTCACAGCTGATGTGTTCCCTCCTCTCTCCCTTCACAGCTGACGTGTTCCCTCCTCTCTCCCTTCACGGCTGACGTGTTCCCTCCTCTTTCCCTTCACAACTGACGTGTTCCCTCCTCTCTCCCCCAGAGCTGACGTGTTCCCTCCTCTCTCCCTTCACAGCTGACGTGTTCCCTCCTCTCTCCCTTCACAGCTGACGTGTTCCCTCCTCTCTCCCCCAGAGCTGACGTGTTCCCTCCTCTCTCCCTTCACAGCTGACGTGTTCCCTCCTCTCTCCCTTCACAGCTGACGTGTTCCCTCCTCTCTCCCCCAGAGCTGACGTGTTCCCTCCTCTCTCCCTTCACAGCTGACGTGTTCCCTCCTCTCTCCCTTCACAGCTGACGTGTTCCCTCCTCTCTCCCTTCACAGCTGACGTGTTCCCTCCTCTCTCCCTTCACAGCTGACGTGTTCCCTCCTCTCTCCCTTCACAGCTGACGTGTTCCCTCCTCTCTCCCTTCACAGCTGACGTGTTCCCTCCTCTCTCCCTTCACAGCTGACGTGTTCCCTCCTCTCTCCCTTCACAGCTGACGTGTTCCCTCCTCTCTCCCTTCACAGCTGACGTGTTCCCTCCTCTCTCCCTTCACAGCTGACGTGTTCCCTCCTCTCTCCCTTCACAGCTGACGTGTTCCCTCCTCTCTCCCTTCACAGCTGACGTGTTCCCTCCTCTCTCCCTTCACAACTGACGTGTTCCCTCCTCTCTCCCTTCACAGCTGACGTGTTCCCTCCTCTCTCCCCCAGAGCTGACGTGTTCCCTCCTCTCTCCCTTCACAACTGACGTGTTCCCTCCTCTCTCCCTTCACAACTGACGTGTTCCCTCCTCTCTCCCTTCACAGCTGACGTGTTCCCTCCTCTCTCCCTTCACAGCTGACGTGTTCCCTCCTCTCTCCCTTCACAGCTGACGTGTTCCCTTCTCTCTCCCTTCACAGCTGACGTGTTCCCTCCTCTCTCCCTTCACAGCTGACGTGTTCCCTCCTCTCTCCCCCAGAGCTGACGTGTTCCCTCCTCTCTCCCTTCACAGCTGACGTGTTCCCTCCTCTCCCTTCACAGCTGATGTGTTCCCTCCTCTCTCCCCCAGAGCTGACGTGTTCCCTCCTCTCTCCCTTCACAGCTGACGTGTTCCCTCCTCTCTCCCCCAGAGCTGACGTGTTCCCTCCTCTCTCCCTTCACAGCTGACGTGTTCCCTCCTCTCTCCCTTCACAGCTGACGTGTTCCCTCCTCTCTCCCTTCACAGCTGACGTGTTCCCTCCTCTCTCCCTTCACAGCTGACGTGTTCCCTCCTCTCTCCCCCAGAGCTGACGTGTTCCCGCCTCTCTCCCTTCACAACTGACGTGTTCCCTCCTCTCTCCCCCAGAGCTGACGTGTTCCCGCCTCTCTCCCTTCACAGCTGACGTGTTCCCTCCTCTCTCCCTTCACAGCTGACGTGTTCCCTCCTCTCTCCCTTCACAGCTGACGTGTTCCCTCCTCTCTCCCTTCACAGCTGACGTGTTCCCGCCTCTCTCCCTTCACAACTGACGTGTTCCCTCCTCTCTCCCCCAGAGCTGACGTGTTCCCTCCTCTCTCCCTTCACAGCTGACGTGTTCCCTCCTCTCTCCCCCAGAGCTGACGTGTTCCCTCCTCTCTCCCTTCACAGCTGACGTGTTCCCTCCTCTCTCCCTTCACAGCTGACGTGTTCCCTCCTCTCTCCCCCAGAGCTGACGTGTTCCCTCCTCTCTCCCTTCACAGCTGACGTGTTCCCTCCTCTCTCCCTTCACAGCTGACGTGTTCCCTCCTCTCTCCCCCAGAGCTGACGTGTTCCCGCCTCTCTCCCTTCACAACTGACGTGTTCCCTCCTCTCTCCCCCAGAGCTGACGTGTTCCCTCCTCTCTCCCTTCACAGCTGACGTGTTCCCTCCTCTCTCCCTCACAGCTGAATGGCAGTGGTCAAGTGAAGTTGCCTAGTCACTACATCTCCTCCCAGATGCTGGCGCCCCCTCCGCCCCCCGGCATGCCCCGTCTGACGCTGCCCTCCGACTCCAAGTCCAGCACCACCACCTCGGATGGGGGAGCCAACTCCCCCACGTCACCCAGTAAGTGGGCCGTTGGTGAGCCTGCTACTCCCAGCCTCTAGGTCTTCAGTGACTATAGTTTTTGTGTGTGTGTGTGTGTGTGTGTGTGTGTGTGTGTGTGTGTGTGTGTGTGTGTGTGTGTGTGTGTGTGTGTGTGTGTGTGTGTGTGTGTGTGTGTGTGTGTGTGTGTGTGTGTGTGTGTGTGTGTGTGTGTGTGTGTGTGTGTGTGTGTGTGTGTGTGTGTGTAGGGTTGTTATACAGATCATGGCTAATTTGATTGGATGATTCATGTCATTTTCTAAAACCTGTGCCCTCAACTCATCACATTTATGTGCTGGATGTGATTATAAAAAACAAAGCAGAAATGGTTCAGCACCGGAAGGGTGAGGCTATTGTCTCTCAATCCTTTATGAGAAAGAGAGAGAGAGAAATCATTCAGGCATTGCAGACTTGTAATACAACTCCTACTCCTACCGTCATTAATCACCATCATCTAATTAAGAGACACACAGGACAGATCAATATGCGTACCTACTGCCGTGAGGACGCTGTAACAATACCAATAAATCCTCATGTGGGATTTTGATTGAAATCTCTGCAAGTTCCTCCACTATGTCAGCTTCCATTAGTGATCCATTTAGTCAATCTGTTTTGGAAAGTTACAGTACAAAGTTTGTTGGATGCTGACATAAATGAACAGTGCTTAACTGTCCAAAGATGTGACCTACTGTGATGTGATCAGTGACCTATTATGATGTGATCAGTGACCTATTATGATGTGATCAGTGACCTACTGTGATGTGATCAGTGACCTATTATGATGTGATCAGTGACCTACTATGATGTGATCAGTGACCTATTATGATGTGATCAGTGACCTATTATGATGTGATCAGTGACCTATTATGATGTGATCAGTGACCTACTGTGATGTGATCAGTGACCTATTATGATGTGATCAGTGACCTACTATGATGTGATCAGTGACCTATTATGATGTGATCAGTGACCTATTATGATGTGATCAGTGACCTATTATGATGTGATCAGTGACCTACTGTGATGTGATCAGTGACCTATTATGATGTGATCAGTGACCTGCTGTGATGTGATCAGTGACCTATTATGATGTGATCCGTGACCTACTGGGATGTGATCAGTGACCTATTATGGTGTGATCCGTGACCTGCTGTGATGTGATCAGTGACCTACTGTGATGTGATCAGTGACCTACTATGATGTGATCAGTGACCTGACCTGTGATGTGATCAGTGACCTACTATGATGTGATCAGTGACCTACTGTGATGTGATCAGTGACCTACTATGATGTGATCAGTGACCTACTGTGATGTGATCAGTGACCTATTATGA
>NC_068446.1:26808498-26820998 GCF_023373465.1 Oncorhynchus keta | reverse complement strand
TGGTGTTTAACATGAAATATCCTTTTATATTTTATACACACTTATTTATTTCACTATTTTAATATGTATTTGTCGTCAATGTTTTGGCGTCAAACTGGTGGCAGTTGTGAAAAAGGTCAATAGTTAGAAAAATTGCAGATAACTGAGAGGAGGGGAGGGGGAGGGGATGGAGGAGCCTATTCAGGATGGTCACGTCCAGGACTGTCTGGTTGCTAAGGGAAACCAGACATGATGTAATTGCAGGATGCACTTGGACTTCAGGGAGTGGGAAAGAAACAGCCAAGCCTATCCAGCTCTAGTCATTCTTCTAGCGATCCGTCCACTGCGCAAAAAAGCTGGGATTGATTGCTCAGGCTTAGAATTGAAAACCTGCTCCAGTGCATGGTGTGTGTGTGTGTGTGTGTGTGTGTGTGTGTGTGTGTGTGTGTGTGTGTGTGTGTGTGTGTGTGTGTGTGTGTGTGTGTGTGTGTGTGTGTGTGTGTGTGTGTGTGTGTGTGTGTGTGTGTGTGTGTGTGTGTGTGTGTGTGTGTCACTATTTACATTTTAATTATCGCATCATTTTCTTTTGGATAGTAGTAAGTTTTTTTTTATATAACATCATAATGCCTCAAAGGCAGCATAGTAATATAATAATATACACAGAATGTACAAAACATTAAGGACACCTTCCAAATGTTGAGTTTGCACCTCCCCTTTTGCCCTCAGAACAGCCTCAATTCGTTGGGGCATGGACTCTACAAGGTGTTGAAAGTGTTGCACAGGGATACTGGCCCATGTGGACTCCAATGCTTCCCACAGTTGTGTCAAGTTGGCTGGATGTCCTTTGGGTGGTGGATCATTATTGATCCACACTGGAAACAGCTGAGCATGAAAAACCCAGCAGCGTTGCAGTTCTTTACACACTCAATCCGGTGGACCTGGCACCTACTACCATACCCCATTCAAAGGCACTTACATTAAATATTGTGTCTTGACCGTTCCCCTCTGAATGGCACACATACACAATCGTGTCTCATTTGTCTCAAGGCTTAAAATCCTTCTTTAACCTGTCTCATCCCCTTCATCTACACTGATTGAAGTGGATTTAACAAGTGACATTAGGGGATCATAGCTTTCACCTGGATTCACCTGCTTAGTGTATGTAATGGCAAGAGCAGGTGTTCCTAATGTTTTGAACACTCAGTGTAAGGCCAGTGAGGTCAGTACAATGGTGTCCTGCGTTGAGGGGACAGCTGGGTAGCTCTCCAGCTCTAACTGTGGAGCTCTCCTGCTACCCTCTAACTGTGGAGCTCTCCTGCTTCCCTCTAACTGTGGAGCTCTCCTGCTACCCTCTAACTGTTGAGCTCTCCATCTACCCTCTAACTGGGTAGCTCTCCTGCTACCCTCTAACTGTGGAGCTCTCCTGCTACCCTCTAACTGTGGAGCTCTCCTGCTTCCCTCTAACTGTGGAGCTCTCCTGCTACCCTCTAACTGTGGAGCTCTCCTGCTACCCTCTAACTGTGGAGCTCTCCTGCTACCCTCTAACTGTGGAGCTCTCCTGCTACCCTCTAACTGGGGAGCTCTCCTGCTACCCTCTAACTGTGGAGCTCTCCTGCTTCCCTCTAACTGGGGAGCTCTCCTGCTACCCTCTAACTGGGGAGCTCTCCTGCTTCCCTCTAACTGGGGAGCTCTCCTGCTACCATCTAACTGGGTAGCTCTCCTACTACCCTCTAACTGTGGAGCTCTCCTGCTTCCCTCTAACTGTGGAGCTCTCCTGCTACCCTCTAACTGTGGAGCTCTCCTGCTACCCTCTAACTGTGGAGCTCTCCTGCTACCCTCTAACTGTGGAGCTCTCCTGCTACCCTCTAACTGTGGAGCTCTCCTGCTTCCCTCTAACTGGGGAGCTCTCCTGCTACCCTCTAACTGTGGAGCTACCCTCTAACTGGAGCTCTTCCCTCTAACTGGGAGCTCTCCTGCTTCCCTCTAACTGTGGAGCTCTCCTGCTACCCTCTAACTGGGTAGCTCTCATGCTTCCCTCTAACTGGGTAGCTCTCCTGCTACCCTCTAACTGGGGAGCTATCCTGCTTCCCTCTAACTGGGGAGCTCTCCTGCTACCATCTAACTGGGTAGCTCTCCTGCTACCCTCTAACTGTGGAGCTCTCCTGCTTCCCTCTAACTGTGGAGCTCTCCTGCTACCCTCTAACTGTGGAGCTCTCCTGCTACCCTCTAACTGTGGAGCTCTCCTGCTACCCTCTAACTGTGGAGCTCTCCTGCTACCCTCTAACTGTGGAGCTCTCCTGCTTCCCTCTAACTGGGGAGCTCTCCTGCTACCCTCTAACTGTGGAGCTCTCCTGCTACCCTCTAACTGTGGAGCTCTCCTGCTTCCCTCTAACTGGGTAGCTCTCCTGCTTCCCTCTAACTGTGGAGCTCTCCTGCTACCCTCTAACTGGGTAGCTCTCATGCTACCCTCTAACTGGGTAGCTCTCCTGCTCCCCTCTAACTGTGGAGCTCTCCTGCTACCCTCTAACTGTGGAGCTCTCCTGCTACCCTCTAACTGTGGAGCTCTCCTGCTACCCTCTAACTGGGTAGCTCTCCTGCTTCCCTCTAACTGTGGAGCTCTCCTGCTACCCTCTAACTGTTGAGCTCTCCTGCTACACTCTAACTGTTGAGCTCTCCAGCTACCCTCTAACTGGGGAGCTCTCCTGCTACCCTCTAACTGGGTAGCTCTCATGCTACCCTCTAACTGTGGAGCTCTCCTGCTTCCCTCTACCTGGGGAGCTCTCCTGCTACCCTCTAACTGTTGAGCTCTCCTGCTACGCTCTAACTGTTGAGCTCTCCATCTACCCTCTAACTGGGTAGCTCTCCTGCTACCCTCTAACTGTTGAGCTCTCCTGCTACCCTCTAACTGTGGAGCTCTCCTGCTACCCTCTAACTGTTGAGCTCTCCTGCTTCTCTCTAACTGTGGAGCTCTCCTGCTACCCTCTAACTGTGGAGCTCTCCTGCTACCCTCTAACTGTTGAGCTCTCCTGCTACCCTCTAACTGTTGAGCTCTCCATCTACCCTCTAACTGGGGAGCTCTCCTGCTACCCTCTAACTGTTGAGCACTCCTGCTACCCTCTAACTGTTGAGCTCTCCATCTACCCTCTAACTGGGTAGCTCTCCTGCTACCCTCTAACTGTTGAGCTCTCCTGCTACCCTCTAACTGTTGAGCTCTCCATCTACCCTCTAACTGGGTAGCTCTCCTGCTACCCTCTAACTGTGGAGCTCTCCTGCTACCCTCTAACTGTGGAGCTCTCCTGCTTCCCTCTAACTGTTGAGCTATCCTGCTACCCTCTAACTGTTGAGCTCTCCTGCTTCCCTCTAACTGTGGAGCTCTCCTGCTACCCTCTAACTGTTGAACTCTCCTGCTTCCCTCTAACTGTGGAGCTCTCCTGCTACCCTCTAACTGGGTAGCTCTCCTGCTACCCTCTAACTGTTGAGCTCTCCTGCTACCCTCTAACTGTTGAGCTCTCCATCTACCCTCTAACTGGGTAGCTCTCCTGCTACCCTTTAACTGTTGAGCTCTCCATCTACCCTCTAACTGTGGAGCTCTCCTGCTACCCTCTAACTGTGGAGCTCTCCTGCTACCCTCTAACTGTGGAGCTCTCCTGCTACCCTCTAACTGTGGAGCTCTCCTGCTACCCTCTAACTGTGGAGCTCTCCTGCTACCCTCTAACTGTGGAGCTCTCCTGCTACCCTCTAACTGTGGAGCTCTCCTGCTACCCTCTAACTGTGGAGCTCTCCTGCTACCCTCTAACTGTGGAGCTCTCCTGCTACCCTCTAACTGTGGAGCTCTCCTGCTACCCTCTAACTGTGGAGCTCTCCTGCTACCCTCTAACTGTGGAGCTCTCCTGCTACCCTCTAACTGCTGAGCTCTCCATCTACCCTCTAACTGTGGAGCTCTCCTGCTACCCTCTAACTGTGGAGCTCTCCTGCTACCCTCTAACTGTGGAGCTCTCCTGCTACCCTCTAACTGTGGAGCTCTCCTGCTACCCTCTAACTTTGGAGCTCTCCTGCTACCCTCTAACTGTGGAGCTCTCCTGCTACCCTCTAACTGTGGAGCTCTCCTGCTACCCTCTAACTGTGGAGCTCTCCTGCTACCCTCTAACTGTGGAGCTCTCCTGCTCTAACTGGAGCTCTCCTGCTACCCTCTAACTTTGGAGCTCTCCTGCTACCCTCTAACTGTGGAGCTCTCCTGCTACCCTCTAACTTTGGAGCTCTCCTGCTACCCTCTAACTGTGGAGCTCTCCTGCTACCCTCTAACTGTGGAGCTCTCCTGCTACCCTCTAACTGTGGAGCTCTCCTGCTACCCTCTAACTGTGGAGCTCTCCTGCTACCCTCTAACTGTGGAGCTCTGTCCCAGCTCTGTATTTTCATAGCTATACTTTCCCCACCGGGGGAAACATTTTGCAAGAAACAAAATATTGTTTTTGGAGTGAGACACTCACCACAGTTAACCTTGAATGGCTGCGGTTGCTTGTCTTTCCAATCACTAAAATGTTATTTTGGTTCCTCGGAAGCGTGTATAATATGCAAATAATGAAGTTAATTAAATAAGTTATGCAACAAGAGTGCTGAAAGAAAAGGTGAACGCCTTTCCTAAACAAAAGAGAGAAATTATAAGACTATCTATTTTTCTTTGCAGCATATTTGGAACCTGCTCCGTTCTCTAAATGTAATTCCTATTTCCTCGTAATTCACCATTAAATCATAACATTTTAAGGGACCTAAAGGACTTTTACTTTCAACTTTAAGATGTCTTCAACATTTTGTATTCATTTGTTTTTATATTAGTAACTATACTCATTGCCATGTTACACTGTTGAGATGCGACATTCATATCACAGGCAATTGGATGAATGTATTTACCATGAATTGGTTATGAAGAAATGAGTAGTATGGGAGAGAGGCTTCTACCAAGAGGTCATAGAGTGAACTACTGCTTCACTGATTGGTCAACAGCCCCACTACTGCTTCACTGATTGGTCAACAGCCCCACTACTGCTTCACTGATTGGTCAACAGCCCCACTACTGCTTCACTGATTGGTCAACAGCCCCACTACTGCTTCACTGATTGCTCAACAGCCCCACTACTGCTTCACTGATTGGTCAACAGCCCCACTACTGCTTCACTGATTGCTCAACAGCCCCACTACTGCTTCACTGATTGCTCAACAGCCCCACTACTGCTTCACTGATTGCTCAACAGCCCCACTACTGCTTCACTGATTGCTCAACAGCCCCACCCTTCACTGCTGTCCAAAGTTCATTCATAGTTACATGAATTGTTACAATGGGAGTCCATGAATAATTGAGGGATTTACTTTATTGATATACTGTAGCCTCACACTTTAATATGTCGCTGATAGTGTGTTGTGCTCTGGTTTGGCCTGTGCACTGCTTTGTTGGACTATAGGGCCAGTACTACTGCATCTTCAAACAGTCTACAGTCTCACTACTACATGTCCATATCGCTCCCGTTAAAGATGTGTCTTTCCTTTCCCAAGTATGAAGAGGAGTTGGACACAGCTGGTTGTTTGCTCCAGCTCCACTGGCCGTAATGTCAGCACAACCTCAGGGCTCTCTGTGACTCCAGGCCTCGGGCTGCTGCTATTGACCTAAATCTGGGCCTTTGCAAAGCCAGTTCATCACTGTTACAATATATTGTAAAGAGAGAGACATGTTCTGTTTTGAGGAAGGAGTCTGAGCCCAATGCAGAGAGGTCTGGCAAAGCTTATGCTTATTTGTAAAGAGAGAGACCCAGGAGGTTGCCACAGAAATGCCTAAATGAGAGGGGGGAATTCACAATGTAAATTGCCGGGTCCCACTGAGGCAAGTATTGTGTTTCTATAACGTAAACTCAAAATATATTGAATCATGACTGGCTTCTTGAGAGCGGAGGTAGATTGTATATTTCCCCCCCCTTCCAAAATACTGGAATGGCATGCGGCCATTTTAATTCATTACATAGATGAGATCCAAAACTCAACACATTTGTTGATTAAGTTATGCCAGTAGTAGAAGGCTCTGGACACTGTGTTGAATGCTGCAGTCATTTTTTTGTCAATTGCTAAGTTATGGTGCCTGTAGCCTACAGTATAGGCATTTACCCTCTGCACTCTTTAAGAGCTCAGCTGTATGGACACAGGGAAGACAGCAGCTCCAGTCATTACTGTAGGCTCTATCCCCATAGACTCAACAAGCAAAGGGGCCCTCCAGAGTTCACTCCCCTGGCACAGACCCTCATCGCCCCCTGCTTTGACTGGCAACCTCCATTGTGGCCTTTCCTATGAGCCAGGCAACTCCACTGAATTACAATACTGCCTCTTTAATGTGGCTTTGGCTTGGTTTCTCCTGACCCTGCTCAGCAGTTTGTTTCCAAACCCCATTTCAACGTTTTTCCAAGAGTCTGTCCATAGCTCCATAGCTCACTCCTCATTCCCACAGAATACAGTGATAAGTAGGTACAAATTTGGACATCTGTGAATGATGAAGCGCCACTACATCGAGGTTATAAGCATACTAGCAGGCTCACTGCGGTGTGCGTGTGTTATCATTCTCTGTGTGTGTGTGTGTGTGTGTGTGTGTGTGTGTGTGTGTGTGTGTGTGTGTGTGTGTGTGTGTGTGTGTGTGTGTGTGTGTGTGTGTGTGTGTGTGTGTGTGTGTGTGTGTGTGTGTGTGTGTGTGTGTGTGTGTGTGTGTGTGTGTGTGTGTGTGTGTGTGTGTGTGTGTGTGTGTGTGTGTGTGCCTGGTGAACAGTGGGCAGGCAGGAGTTAAGAGACTGGAGCCATGGACTACAAGGTATCACTCTGAGCATTAACAAGGAATAGGCAAGAAGTTTCCTTTTTAAACTTGATTAAATCAGTACAATTGGGTGCAGTTAAATAGGTCTGTTTGAGGGCTGTTAAAATGACATAAACCTTGGTGGAAAATGTTAAGATGGGGGCTGAGGGTACATGTTGTGTTTTATTTGATTCAGACCTGTCAATTGTTTTTGTAAGATTTCAGTGGTCTGCAGGCAAATGCCAAAGTCCTAGTATGTTTATTTAAAGGTTTGGGTGGAATCCTGCTGGGATCTTTCTTGCTGTAGCAGCTCTTTTACTCCATATTATTTTTAATTGCTCCATTTGGTTGGTCGTCCTGACTGGAAGTGTTTGGGCCCCATTAGTGGAGAAGACACTGATTGCAGAACACTGTGAAAATAAAGCACTGTGGAATTGGCCACAAAACTACCCTGGTCATGCATTATTCACAATCACTACTATTCACATGGCGTCTCATACTGTACAGTAGGCCCAAAACAACACTGACATGCGCTGTGAACGCACACACTCACTCACGCACACACACACACACACACACACACACACACACACACACACACACACACACACACACACACACACACACACACACACACACACACACACACACACACACACACACACACACACACACACACACACACACACTCACGCACTGGGTTTACAATGGCATAATAATGTTCAATACACTGACATGCGCTGTGAACGCACACACTCACGCACAGGGTTTACAATTGCATAATAATATTCAACACACTGACAGGAATTCTTAGCCCTCTTAATATTAATTGTTGAAGCAAAACATAATTATGTTGAATTTATGCACTTGATGTAGACATAAAAGTTCAACTGTTTATCATACGACACATGTAACTGCCAAAATAAAGGAAACGCCAACATAAAGTATCTTAATAGGGTGTTGGACACCACGAGCCAGAACAGATTCAATGCACCTTGGCAAAGATTCTACAAGTGTCTGCAATTCTATTGGAGGGATGCGACACCATTCTTCCCACAATAAATGATATCATTTGGTGCTTTGTTGGTGATGGTGAAAAAGGCCGTCTCAGGCTCCGCTTCAGAATCTCCCATAAGTGTTCAATTAGGTTGAGACCTGGTGACAGACGGCCATGGCTAATAGTTGACATCGTTTTCATGCTCATCAAACCATTCAGTGACCACTCGTAGCCAGGGCCGGATTAAGAAATCATAGGCCCCCTGGGCTTTGTTTTTTTCTTCTTAACACCCCCCGTCCACCAAGATGCAATTTGATGCGTGGTAAATTTACTGTTGAAGAAAAATACCCTTTATAATAAAGCCAATAATGTTTGCCATGTGGCATAGGCTACAGTTGAGCAGAAGCGTTTTTTTAGGATTTCTACACATGGGAATCATTTTTGCAGTGTATGAAAAAAAATCAGCCTCTTAAAAACACATTTCATGCAATTCTACATCATTTGCATGACAGAAGACATTAGCTGAATCTTTTTTAATACCACACAAATTACCGAAGTGATTGGCTACTCTGACATCACAAAATGAGATCAACCTGGTATTGAATTCAAACAAACAATAGCCCAGGCCAATGAAGCGACACACAGATTGTACAATATTAGGAGCCAATATATATATATATATACTATAAATACAGTGTCAGTCAAAAGTTTAGACACACCTAGTTATTCAAGGGTTTTTCTTTATTTTTACTATTTTCTACATTGTAGAATAATAGTGAAGACATCAAAACTATGAAATAACACATGGAATCATGTAGTAACCAAAAAAGTGTTTAACAAATTATTAAAAGTAACCACCCTTTGCCTTGATGACAGCTTGGCATTCTTGATGCAACTCTTGGCATTCTCTCAACAAGCTTCATTCCAGTCACCTGGAATGCATTTCAATCCATTTTAGATTAAATCTGTAATGTAACAAAATGTGGAAATGGTCAAGGTGTCTGTATACTTTCCGAAGGCACTGTATGTCAATGGCCACAAAGGAACAAGCTGTAGCCAATGTTGGTCTCGCATGCTGCCCAAACTGCAGTGTTCCTGACTGTAGACATACCTGTAACTGCCAAAAGAAAGAAAACACTTGAGTAAACAAGGGATGTTATGGTGTGAGGTGCATTTTCCCAGCATGGTTTAGGTCCACCTGTAGAATCTATTCCAAGGGGAATTGAAGCTCTTCTGGCAGCTTGTGGTGGCGCAACATCCTTTTAAGATACTTTAGTTTCAGGTTTTAATGTCACATGCAGTGAAATGCCTTTCTTGCGAGCTCTAAACCCAACAATGCAGTAATCAATTACAATGTAATTATAAAAATATCAAGGTAGAACAAAAACACACAATATATAAAAACAAGAAATAATAAGAACATGATAAAGTAAGTAAGCATACTATATACAGGGTCAGTTCCAGTACCATATTTACAATGTGCAGGGATACTGGTGTGACAGAGGTAGATATGTTTAGGGGTAAGGTGACAGGGATACTGGCGTGACAGAGGTAGATATGTTTAGGGGTAAGGTGACAGGGATACTGGAGTGACAGAGGTAGATAAAAATGAAAAATTGGGCGTGCAAAATGATTTAGGGGTAAGGTGACTAGGCATCAGGATATATGATTAACAGAGTAGCAGCAGCGTAGGTTATATGATGATTGTATGTTAGTGGGTGTGTGTAGAGGCAGGATAACTGTATGTGCATATTATGTATGTGTGAGAAAATGATAAAGTGAGTGTTTTTATGTGTTAGAGTATCAGTGTGTGTAGTGTGTAGTGTGTAGGGCCCTGTGATTGTGCATAGAGACAGTGTAAAAATAAGAATAAAATACAAGGGTCAACTCAGACTCAGTCTGTGCATCCATTTTGTTAGCTATTTAGTTAGCTATTTAGCAGTCTTATGGCATGTGGATGCTGTTCAGAAGCCTGTTGGTGTCAGACTTGATGCACCGGTACCTCTTGCCGTGCAGAAGCAGAGTGAACAGTATTGGGTAGCTGGAGTATTTCATTATTTTCCTGGGCCTTCCTTTCTCGCCACCTGATAGAGTTCCCATGTTGGTGTTTCCTTAATGTTGGCAGATACCTTATATGCTTCTGGTAAAACTGAATTCACAGTTGTTCTTTTATAAACTACGGCTTGAGCACAGACTCACACAATTGAGCAGTCACATTTATTATGCAGTTAATTTTTAAAATGTGTATTAATCAGTTACCCAATCAAGGCAGGGCCGCCCAGTTACCCACGTGGGCCTCTACCTCCTCTCCTCACCCCATCTGAGGATTTTTTTAGGCTGCCTCTTGGGCTCCCCACAGGCCTGGACCCAGGGGCTTCAGCCCTGATAAGCCCCTGCATTAAACCGGCCCTGCTCTTGCCCTGTGGATTGGGGCCTTGCCATGGTAGTCAAAATAATGGCCTGCCCAGCATTTTTATGGCCCTAAGCATGATGGGACGTTAATTTCTTAAATAACTCAGGAACCACACCTGTGTGCAAACACCTGCTTTCAATATACTTAATATCCCTCATTTAATCAAGTGTTTCCGTTATTTGGGCAGTTACCTGTACATTGACTGTGATAATCTGCAATGTACTCAGATGTGAAAATCTAGAGAAACAATGTTTTCTTATTGTCTTCTTTGAATGTCAATGAAAAATATCCGCCATTCATATGTAATCTGAAAATGTTTGCTCTTTTTTTCAGTCCTGGTACCTGGGGAACTAAACAACACAAGGATAAGTGAAAAGGGCAAGGACACGTGGATTTGAGATTCAACACTTTTTGTGGAATTAAGAAAAAGAAAAAAAGAGATGCAAGAGGGAAAATGTATATATATGCAGTATATATACAGTATGTATATATATATAAATATATGTGTGCATATATATTTATATATGTATATCAACATAAAATGTGCTTCACAACACCTTTTTGGAAAATAAAGACAGAGGGGGAGAGAGCAAGTCCAAGGAGAGAAAGAAGATAGAAAGAGAAGTGGATGTTTGGGCAGCCAAAATGAACTGTGGGGCAGAGACATGACCCCAGTACCCCCATACCCCCCCCCCCCCGCTACAGGTGCTGCTTCTTCATATATGCAAAATAAGTATCCTTTATTTTCTTAATCAACAAGAAAGAGAAGAATTCAGTTCCTGTGATCAGACTTTTCCACACTTCTTCTGGGACGGTAATTCTTTTTGAAAGTAGGGAGGGGAGGCTGGTTGCACATGGTCAATAACCTCCCTTTACCTGCAGAAACAAAAGTCTACTTTTCATCAAATTTGATAGACAATCGTGTAGTTACTTCATTTAAAGGGGGGGGTTCAAGATTTCCTTTAACACAGTCCATTTTTTGATCTTTTTTTTAATAAACACTGAGCTACAGTGGCTTGCGAAAGTATTCACCCCCCTTGGCATTTTTCCTATTTTGTCGCCTTCCAACCTGGAATTAAAATGGATTTTGGGGAGGTTTGTATCATTTAATTTACACAACATGGCTACCTACCCCTTTGAAGATGCTAAATATTTTTTATTGTGAACACACAAGAAATAAGACAAAAAAACTGAAAACTTGAGCGTGCATAACTATTCAACCCCCCAAAGTCAATACTTTGTAGAGCCACCGTTTGCAGTAATTACAGCTGCAAGCCGCTTGGGGTATGTCTCTATAAGTTTGGCACATCTAGCCACTGGGATTTTTGCCCATTCTTCAAGGCAAAACTGATCCAGCTCCTTCATATTGGATGGGTTCCACTGGTATACAGCAATCTTTAAGTCATACCACAGATTTTCAACTGGATTGAGGTCTGGGCTTTGACTAGGCCATTCCAATACATTTAAATGTTTCCCCTTAAACCCCTCAAGTGTTGCTTTAGCAGTATGATTAGGGTCATTGTGCTGCTGGAAGGTGAACCTCCGTCCCAGTCTCAAATTGCTGGAAGACTGAAACAGGTTTCCCCCAAGAATATCCCTGTATTTAGCGTCATCCATCATTCCTTCAATTCTGACCATTTTCCCAGTCCCTGCAGATGAAAAACATCCCCACAGCATGATGCTGCCACCACCATGCTTCACTGTGGGGATGCTGTTCTCGGGGTGATGAGAGGTGTTGGGTTTGTGCCAGACATAGTGTTTTTTTTATGGCCAAAAAGCTCAATTTTAGTCTCATCTGTCCAGAGTATCTTCTTCCATATGTTTGGGGAGTCTCCCACATGCCTTTTGGTGAACACCAAACATGTTTGCTTATTTTTTTTAAAACTTTAAGCAAGGTTTTTTTTTTCAGGCCACTCTTCCGTAAAGCCCAGCTCTGTGGAGTGTATGGCTTAACGTGGTCCTGTGGACAGATACTCTAATCTCCGCTGTGGAGCTTTGCAGCTCCTTCAGGGTCATCTTTGGTCTCTTTGTTGCCTCTCTGATTAATGACCTCCTTGCCTGGTCTGTGAATTTTGGGGTGCGGCCCTCTCTTGACAGGTTTGTTGAGGTGCCATATTCTTTCCATGTTTTAAATAATGGATTTAATGGTGCTCCGTGGGATGTTGAAAGTTTGGGATATGTTTTTATAACCCAACCCTGATCTGTACTTCTCCACAACTTTTTCCCTGACCTGTTTGGAGAGCTCCTTGGTCTTCATAGTGCTGCTTGCTTGGTGGTGCCCCTTGTTT
>NC_068446.1:26653498-26803498 GCF_023373465.1 Oncorhynchus keta | reverse complement strand
ATTTCCTGTGAAGATTTGCACTGCTCCACACTCACCTCTCCAGTTCAGTTTACCCTCCAGCCTGGGTCTGACTGGGACACATAGGGACAGGGGGATGACGCCACCATAGTCTAGCCAGCACAGTGGTTCTACAATAGGTGTTCAGCACACAGGCTTCTTATTTCATTTGCTTTTTGTAAACTAAACACAGCTATACAGTATATTGTTATGACACCGACAGAGACTTTTGTTTCTAGAGCAGGGTGCTACCCCCCAACACTTTTTAAAGTGACCACAGGTGATGGTTGAACTTACTCTGAAAGGCATTAATATGCACTCAATACTGACACATTTAAAATATGATCTTGTTGTATTTCAAAACCCTTACTAATGTTTTTGTAGTAATTATTGTGATTATTGTAGGATTGTTACATTTTGGACTCATTATCCTATGTATAAATGCTTACAGTATATCAATGAGGATGAAAAAGACAAAATGTATATAAAAAACGTTTTTTCTGTATTGTATAAGAAAGTACATGTTTATGTTGTGTGTTTAAATTTAGCTGTCTTAAGTTGTGGCCAAGCCACAAAATATAATAATGACTTCTTAAGGATCTGCAATGGTTGGTGTGAGCTCACCACCGATTGCTGCATGCCTTTTTAAAGAAGGTACCTGTAATTTGATTTTATCAATCCTGAAACCTGGATAGTAATTTCAGCATCACTTGTTGTCATTTTAAACAGAGACAAAACCTCCAGTAAGCCTCAAGGGGATATGCAAATTCCATTGCCATTTCTTTTTGCTTTCCCCCCCCCCACACAATTCATCTAACAGTTCTGCATTTCTGTTTTCGAACTGTTGTCGTGCTTCAAAGAACTCACACACTTTCCTTCTATTTGGACGATTGCACTAGATAAACTGGTATTGACTATTTTGTTTAAGGAAACTTTTAAAGATGTACTTCTCTGGAAATCTTTCTGAAGCTCAACCTTTGATGTATAGGAATGCTGATTGTGTGAGAGAGTCAGAGCGAGAAAGTGAGAAAACAGCTGCTTGTAACAAGCTAAGAACATTATTCCCCGGTGTATTGCCCCTTTCGTCGTTTATAGTTTGAGAACTCACTGAGTGCATCACTTCAAAGTCCACCCAGGTGGTACATTTTTGGTTTGTGGGATTCAGCCTTGAAAAGTTATTGGTTCAGTCCTAGACAATCAACGTCAGGGCTGGCAGTCGTAATAGTTTTGCCGTAGTCCATACAAGGTGTGGTCAGTGTGTTTGTGTGTGTTTCTGGTCAGGAACGGTGTGCAGATGAAGCAAAGTCCTCTGGTGGTGCAGGTGTGAGGCCCAACACTGCTCTGAGTGCCTTTCTTCTCGCAGTGAGGCGTTGTTGTGAATGTTACTCTAGTTTTACTCAAGGATGCACTGCTCTGCTCCACCCAGAGACTTGCTATTGATTGATGTGAGGCTGAGGGAGGTGTGTGTGGTAGCTCATGCTGCAGCTGCAACAGGTATGGGTCCAGAATGACAAGAGAAGTCTTTACACATGGTGCACCACAACCTTGAAGATTAGAATATGGAAAAAGTTCATTTACTATATTGGCCTTTGAATTTCCTTCACATTTTTTTAACTGATGTAATTTATCGTTATGCAATTGGTACAGTATATAGATTAGAATGATGTAGTTTATTGTGTTCCGAGCCAGAACACACCATTTCCCCTATGCAATTAAGGGCTGGTATACCCTGTCAGGGTAAACACCTGGGAATCTGATACCTATTAATATGAATTCACAAGTTCGTAGTTACTCTTAGCAACAATCACTATCCAGACAGACTCTTAAGATGATTTATTTACCTAAAATTAGAATTGGCACTGGATTAAAATGGTCCCGTTCGAGTTTCAAGATGATTTCTTCAGAGAGATGAAATACTTAGCAGCACGCCAGTCAAAAGTGTAGAATGACCAGACTTGTATGTTTGTGAGAGTTTTAGGGGATCAGTAGATGGTGAGCCAAACCATGATCAGTTAGATAAAGGTAGTGGTTTTACTTTTATTGTATTTTGTTTTTCCTATTCCCCTCAATGATCAGTTAGTGGTGTTTTTTTATGCAAACTGAGGTAAAATCTCAAACGAGAAGGTGAGCAGGAAACACTCTCCATAATCCTCTTGTTACTGTATGAAGAGACATCAGGCACAGGCCACAACTCTCAGAGAGGTGTCACAATATAGTTTTTTTTTATGGTGAAATGTGCTTCTGTTCACACAGTGTATAAAGCTAACTGTTATGTTTGGTCTCTATATTTTACTTTCAACAAACCAGCAGGTAAAGCAACACTTACATGTGAATACTGAATACCAAAAATGATTTCAACAAGCAGTGCCTGTCATTTTACTGCTAATTATTTTTCATTTATTTTCTGCCATTGCCCTTCTCAAGTTCTGATGTGCATAGTGTTTGTACTCTAAGCTGCTGGAGGTCATTCTGACGTTGTGTGGGACTGTGTTTAGTGCCTGAGCCCCACTCTCACATTGGCTTCTGCTCATAGCTTTCCACACAAACTGTCCCAATGAGGTCCTACTGTACTCTGCTACAAGGTGAAGGGCACCCACTGGCCAATGGCAATGGCCTTTTGCTATGGATGTGAAAAGCCATAAAAACCAAGTGCAGTTATGGAGATCTGTTCATGTTATTGATGATCCATATCACAGACTTACTGACATGTCAAAACAAAGAAGCCCCACCCACAATAGAGGAAAGAACAAGGCGACATTTTAATGAGGGCTCTTTCTACACAAATCAAATATCTCACTTGGTCTTCAACTGCTTAATGCCGCGACCGTGTGCTAGTCAGAACTACAAAAGCTCGGAAATGTCTAAATTGCTAACTTGGTTGAATGCGGCACGTGTATAACTACAACCAGTTAGCAAATCGGATATTTCAGAGCTTCCTAGTTCAGACTAGCACGTGAATGCTGCATAAGTCCACTTGGTGCCCCAACCTTTTCTTGACAATTGGTTTATTTTCATATTTTTCTGGGCCTGTACTGTATGTTGATTCATTCTTTAAGCATGCTGTTTTTCTCAGTGTGATGAAGTTGGTTGGCTGGAGGAGGGAAGAGATCAAGATGTTTCTCAGAGAGCATTGTAATGCAGTGTTAAATTTTGAGATTTTTTTTCCTTCTCATTATTCTTTACAAATATTACCATAGTAGTTATTCATTAATCACTTGCTTGCTGCACAGACATACACACTGCACACCAGGAAAGAGCATGTGGACATTTAGTTCTGACACATCTGGTGGAATAGAGCAGAGAACAGATTCATAGCACACACGGGTCACTTTCAACTGCTTGTGATTTTATTTTCCTTTTTGAAAACTTTAGTACAAAAGGATCAGCAAAGGTCGGTAATAACTTGTCTGTTAATTATTTGAAACGACTCTCATATAGGAAAACTAAATTTGCCATGTGTTTTTGAACTGGTGTGGGGGAAATGTACAGCTTTACCAATATTTCATTATAACATTGTATTCAGCCATCGCTGTTAGCAAATGCTCATAAATACATTACAGGAAGTGAGTGTGTTTCCCTATGCAAAAAAAGTATACAAAATAATAAACAAGCTATGCTACAACTCAGTGATGTGTCCTTGTTATTTTTAGATTTCCATTGTTCATTCAATACATTTACAGTAAGCTATATGCCTTGTAATTCTGTTTTTCTTTGAAAAACTCATTTTGACAATGAGGAATGACTAGTATGTTACTCATTTCAAGCAGCAGTCAGTGTTTTCCTTCTCAACTCAGAGATGTCTGTTGAATGTGAAATCTCATTCATTTAGATTTCTCAATTGAAATCAATATCTATTCTGCTGTAAAACTTGTCCCCGGACCAACAAAAGTATTTGCCTTGGAAGTAATGCACTTTGGGAGCAGTCTTTCCCTGGCTGAAGGTCGAGAGTGGAAGAGGAGCTGTGGGGGGCATCTGGCTGTGTGGAACTGGAAGATACTGTGATTAGAGTTCTAATAGAAGCCAGTGAACTCCAGGGAGTCAGTGATGTGTCTGTGATCTGTGGCCTTGAGGTTTGGAAGCCCAGATAAGGCCAGGACCGGTTGGCTGACAGAGCAGACACAACCAAGACCTAAAGAGGAGCTAATTATAGCACCTCTGGCTCCTCATAACCCTCCACCCCCCTGGTCTGCCTCACCCATGCCTCCTGGAACACCTGAACATGGGACATAGAGAGAAAATATTGCCATTTCTTGGTTGGTAAAAAATGTCAGATTTGAAAATGTAATGATGCATAAAATGGTTACTGTCAAATGCACATATGCGTAAGCATACACCGTCTGTAGACACAACCAGTCCAAGGAACAATATACTTTTGCATTTGACAGAAAAGTTTATTAGCTGACCTTTCAGTGTTTTCCTCAGTCAACCACCTCTGTTAATTTGTCCAAAATACTTCAAATCTAACTTCTACTTATAATCAATTACTTCTATTAGTCAGTTACCTTGATTTACCTTGCAATTCCCCCTGGTTATTATGACCAATTGCATGAGAAATGTGTGACCATTTATCACCACTACTAAATGTTTGATCTATCTCAAAGTTGTGGCTGTTTGGCAGTTTGATGGTATTACCTTGGCCCTAAAATTGTACACTGGCTGCTTTGAAATGTTTCCGTGTAAAGTTGTTAGCAGGCACACAGTTTAGTGAGGGTGGCTAGGTGAAACCCCAGACCATTGCTGTATAATAGACACATTAGCAGTCCTGCAGTCTCGTTGTGTTGTTGTGTTTTATCTACATAAACTGAAGAGGACAAAGCATTGCCCCATCTCTATCCATGCCACCACCCCTGTCCTTAAAAAAAGGTACTAACAATCGCATGTAAATCACTGGCAACTTATAGCACTTACCTCAGGAGTCCAGCAGAGCAAAGTACTTTAATTCCAGGAGAATAAAAAAAGAAAAGCTGAACAGTTGCGGTTAAGGGTATGTCTTCTGTTAGGCTTGGCTGCAGGATTTGACATATCTGACTCTAATCATTCCTCAAGCCATTACCCTCAATATAGGTTTGTTGGAACCGAGCTTGGAAAAATACAATCTCAGCTTTGGAAAGGAAGTGAAGTTTTATTTCATTTTAATGATTCACAATAATAAGAAAAAAGACCAGCAACACTTTTGTCTAAGGGTGAGTGAGTGCAGAAATGCTTTAATTAAAAGGGATCGCCGCATACGTTGCATACACACCACAATCAAATAAACATAAGGGAATGTTTGTACAGCACTAACTCATTTTAACGTACACTGAGTCCGATTACTTGAAAGATACTTTTTGAATGTAGAGTGCAATTTAGGACAGGGCCCTTAAGAAATATACATACAACTTCCCTATGGAGACATAGTGAGTAATGGCTCGAGCAATCCTTCCTCTGCTCTAGCTATCACGAGCTGGAGAACCAGAGGAGAACCAGAGGAGAACAGCTCGCACAGAGACAGAAAAGAAGTGGCGCCAAGTGTGAGTAGTGTTTTGAAACTAAGCCATTGAATGAATGACTAATGGGGCGCCTCCCATAGCGACTGTGCCACGAGCTGTAGCTCTTTCATACTGAAATGGTCCCATCCACAGATCCAAAGAAAACAAATGCCTCAGAGACCAAGTCAGTTGTTTTTTTTTCAAAGGCCCAACTGCATATAGATGAGGAGAGAAATAATTCAAGCCTGATTCATGAAAACTATAAAAGCGTACAAAGGAACGTTTTAATTACACACTGTGCTGCCTGCGTAGGACCTGCTACTAAGACACGTTGCCCCAGCCTGTTCACCAAGTATTTACACATCAGCCTGGTGCTTCACTCCTGCAATTATTCTTGGCCTCTTAACTGTTATGACTTCAATGATCAATGTACTGCAGATTTGTCAGAGAAATCCCTGGGTGAACTCGCTGCTTCTCTGCTGTTGATCAATGATTTCTTGCAATGATACAAATTATTTTTCTTGTTAGGGTGAAATATCATTTCTTGGTGTCTGTTACTGTACTTGGTGTCAATGTGATGGGGGAATTTGCGCTTCAGATCAGAGATACGTACAGAAAGGGTCCAAAATGAAAACCACAGAGGTTTAGATTGGAATACATATAGAGATTTTTCCATTCTACATTTTTCCTTTTGTCAAAGGATTTCCTTCTGCTTTTGTTAAAAAAAAGAGATATCATCGTATAGTCTCTTTCTCGGACTGGATCGATCTAACAGAGATGGCAAAACTGCTCATCTGATTCTGAATGTGAGGGGATGAGTGTGTGGCTCTTCTGGCTCCAGAATAAACAAAGCCAACAAAAGCACCAACTACTGCCAGGAAATATGAAGATGTTGAGTTGAGCGATTTAACTTCAGATGCAGCATAAAATGTGAAATTTACACACGTTGTAAAAACAGCCACGTGGAATTTCAAAAAGGGGTATTTTATGCACTTTAAGGAAAATGTGTACGAGCCAACAACCAAATCAATCAAACATACATCAGAAAAACTAAACTAGCCAAAATTGGCAACATAGAAGTCCCATTTTGATAGTAACTGGTTGGAGTAAGTGGAGGATGGTAGCGTGTAGCCGAGTCACAGTTCTGACTTAAGCTAAATCTGCCTAAAAACAGGCAACAAAATGTGACTCTGCAAAGGGTTGTGGATACTTCCTACATCCAATATACATCATGTACAGAAGGTATAGGAGATGGTCCCGCTTTAAATGAAGCTTATAAAGGCTTCATAAATCCTTCATAAACCCTACATCTGTTACAAATCATCTATAACCGTATGTTTTATTTTTTTATTTTTTTTATTTCACCTTTATTTAACCAGGTAGTCCAGTGGAGAAGTTCTCATTTACAACGGTGACCTGGCCAAGATAAAGCAAGCAGTGCAGCACAAACAACAACACAGAGTTACACATGGAATAAACAAACATACAGTCAATAATACAGTAGAAAAAAAGTCTATATACAGTGTGTGAAAATGAGGTAGGATACCGGAGGTAAGGCAATAAATAGGCCATAGTGGCGAAATAATTACAATATAGCAATTAAACACTGGAGTGATAGATGTGCAGAAGATGAGTGTACAAGTAGAGATACTGGGGTGCAAAGGAGCAAAAATAAATAAAATAGATAACAGTATGGGGATGAGGTAGTTAGATGGGCTATTTACAGATAGGCTATGTACAGGTGCAGTGATCTGTGAGCTGCTCTGGCAGCTGGTGCTTAAAGCTAGTGAGGGAGATATGCTTTATAAAGGGTTCATAAATGTGACATAACAGTGTGACATAACCACCGATGTCAAATGTGACATAACCCACTATGTCAAATATAACATAAACCTGTGCTTTACAATGGGTGGAATAAGCACCGCTTTTACATCATTTTAAATTGGGCTTCAAAAAGCATTTATAACCTTGTCATGTATCTTGATATTTAACTTTTATTTGACTAGGCAAGTCGGTAAAAAACAAATTCTTACTTACAATGACGGCCTATCCCAGACGACACTGGGCCAATTGTGCACCATCCTATGGGACTCCCAATCACGGCCGGTTGTGATACAGCTTGGAATCGAACCAAGGTCTGTAGTGACGCCTCTAGCACTGAGATGCAGTACCTTAGACCGCTGCGCCACTCGGGAGCCCATTGCAACTTCAGGATAGTGGGACCACCCATACGTACATATTTATTCACGCATGACTGTAAGTCACACTGGATAAATGCGTCTTTAAATGTTATGTATTATATTATATTACTCCAAAACATTTCTAGGATGGCCAAACCTCTTTTTCTCTTGGGTGCATAGTCAATATTGGACGTGACAACAACCTTCCCCAAAATGCTGTGCAACAGGATGACACACACTCTAAAGTGCAGTCATACACAATTAAAACAACAATGGTAGGGACTTTTAAAATCCGTTTAAATATTTCTATATCTGTTGTTTTTTCCCACAAATAAAATTTTATTGGTTTAACTTTAGTTTTTGAGTGTAGTTGCCCTTTAATTCAGTGAGAATGCCCTGAACTGTTGTTTGGTTAGCAGGTTTGCAGTAAGGGCACATATGATGATTATGTATTCCATATAAAGTATTATTCAGAGCCCCATGAAATGGCACCATACAGTATATACATTCTACTGACCCTACTCAGTATTCCCTACAATACTTTTACTGAGGCACCCAGAATAGTTATTGCTCTAAGCCAATGGTTCCCAAACTTCAACCTCCAGCTGCGTACCCCCTCTAGCACCAGGATATAGCACACTCTCAAATGTTGCTTTTTACCATCATTGTAAGCCTGCCACACACGCACTATATGATATGTTTAATAAAGGTAAGTACGAGTGTCACGATCGTCGTTGGAAGCATACTCGGACCAACATGCAGAGTGATCTGGGTTCCACTTCTTTACATTTAAAGTAAGTGAACCGCACAACAAAAACAATAAAGAAACAACGAAACGTGACTACGTGGTGCACATGCACAAAACACAAAATAATATCCCACAAACACAAGGTGGGAAAAATGCTACCTAAATATGATCCCCAATTAGAGACAACGATTGCCAGCTGCCTCTAATTGGGAATCATACAAATCACCAACATAGAAAAATAAACTAGAACCCCACATAGAAATATTAAACTAGGCTACCCCCCTGTCACGCCCTGACCTAGTCCATCATAGAGAAACAAGGGCTCTCTATTGTCAGGACGTGACAACGAGTTTGAGTTTTTGTCACAACCCGGCACGTGGGAAGTGACAAAGAGCTATTATAGGACCAGGGCACAAAGAATAATAAACTCAGGAAAAAAAGAAACGTCCCTTTTTCAGGACCCTGTCTTTCAAAGATATTTAGTAAAAATCCAAATAACTTCACAGATCTTCATTGTAAAGGGTTTTAACACTGTTTCCCATGCTTGTTCAATGAACCATAAACAATTAATGAACATGCACCTGTGGAACAGTCGTTAAGACACTAACAGCTTACAGACGGTAGGCAATTAAGGTCACAGTTATGAAAACTTAGGACACTAAAGAGGCCTTTCTACTGACTCTGAAAAACACCAAAATAAAGATGCCCAGAGTCCCTGCTCATCTGCTTGAACATGCCTTAGGCATGCTACAAGGAGAAATGAGGACTGCAGATGTGGCCAGGGCAATAGATTGCAATGTCAGTACTGTGAGTCACCTAAGATAGCGCTACAGGGAGACAGGACGGACAGCTGATTGTCCTCGCAGTGGCAGACCACGTGTAACAACACCTGCAAAGGATCGGTACATCCGAACATCACACCTGCGGGGCAGGTACAGCATGGCAACAACAAATGCCAGAGTTACACCAGGAACGCACAATTCCTCCATCAGTGCTCAGACTGTCCGCAATAGGCTGAGAGAGGCTGGACTGAGGGCTTGTCGGCCTGTTGTAAGGCAGGTCCTCAGCAGACATCACCAGCAGCAACGTCGCCTATGGGCACAAACCCACCGTCGCTGGACCAGACAGGACTGGCAAAAAGTGCTCTTCACTGACAGGTCGCGGTTTTGCCTCACCAAGGGCGATGGTCGGATTCACGTTTATCGTCGAAGGAATGAGCGTTACACCGAGGCCTGTACTCTGGAGCAGGATCGATTTGGAGGTGTAGGGTCCGTCAAGGTCTGGGGCGGTGTGTCACAGCATCATCGGACTAAGCTTGTTGTCGTTGTAGGCAATCTCAACGCTGTGCGTTACAAGGAAGACATCCTCCTCCTTCATGTGGTACCCTTCCTGCATGATCATCCTGACATGACCCTCCAGCATGACAATGCCACCAGCAATACTGCTCGTTCTGTGCGTGATTTCATGCAACACAGGAATGTCAGTGTTCTGCCATGGCCAGCGAAGAGCCCGGATCTCAATCCCATTGAGCACGACTGGGACCTGTTGGATCAGAGGGTGAGGGCTAGGGCCATTCCCCCCAGAAATGTCCGGGAACTTGCAGATGCTTGGTGGAAGAGTGGGGTAACATCTCACAGCAAGAACTGGCAAATCTGATGCAGTCCATGAGGAGGAGATGCACTGCAGTACTTAATGCAGCTGGTGACCACACCAGATACTGACTGTTACTTTTGATTTTGACCCCCCCTTTGTTCAGGTACACATTATTCCATTTCTGTTAGTCACATGTCTGTTTAACATGTTCAGTTTATGTCTCAGTTGTTGAATCTTATGTTCATACAAATATTTACACATGTTAAGTTTGCTGAAAATAAACACAGTTGACTGTGAGAGGATGTTTATTTTTTTGCTGAGTTTATAATAATCAATAATGTTGCTCTTTATTTAACTGTCTTAAATATACAAACTTAGTTGTTTCAAAAATCGTGAATAACTCACCACAGGTTAATGAGAAGGGTGTGCTTGAAAGGATGCACATAACTCTGCAATGTTGGGTTGTATTGGAGAGTCTCAGATCATTTTCCACACACAGTCTGTGCCTGTATGCTAGTGAGGGCTGAGAATCCACCCTCACACAGGTACATGGTTGCAAAGGGCATCAGTGTCTTAACAGCCCAATTTGCCTTGGCGAATACTCTGATATTCCAATTCAGAAATTGGAGGCAAGCCATTAAAGGGATTATTATTTTTTACCTTTATTTAACTAGGCAAGTCAGTTAAGAACAGATTCTTATTTACAATGATGGCCTACCGGGGAACAGTGGGTTAACTGCCTCGTTCAGGGGCAGAATGATAGATTTTTAGCTTGTCAGTATGTGGATTCAATCCAGCAACCTTACGGTTACTAGCACGACGTTCTAACCAATAGACTACCTGCCGCCTGGATAACAAACCTGCGTAATTGTGCACACAACTCACTCAGGTGCTTCGCTATATCACATTTGACATTATCCGTACCTTGAGTTCATTTGCACACACAAAAATCATACAATGATGGAAAGACCTGTGTGTTGTCCTTGTTAATGCAGACAGAGAAGAGCTCCAACTTCTTAATCATAGCCTCAATTTTGTCCCGCACATTGAATATAGTTGCGGAGATTCTCTGTAATCCTAGATTCAGATCATTCAGGCGACGTGTGAGACATTCGTGTGAGAAACTCATCATCTTGCAAGCGGTCAGACAAGTGAATATTATGGTCAGTAAAGAAAACTTTAAGCTCGTCTCTCAATTCAAGAAAACGTGTCAATACTTTGCCCCTTGATAACCAGTGCACTTCAATCTGTATGTGGCAAAAGCGTTACATGGTCGCTGCCCATATCATTGCATAGTGCAGAAAATACACAAGAGTTCAGGGGCCTCGCTATAACAAAGTTAACCATTTTCACTGTAGTGTCCAAAACATATTTCAAGCTGTCAGGCATTCCCTTGGCAGCAAGAGACTCTCGGTGGATGCTGCAGTGTACCCAAGTGGTGTCTGGAGCAACTGCTTGCACGTGACATTACCACTCCACTATGTCTCCCTGTCATGGCTTTTGCACCATCAGCCCAGATACCAACATACCAGCTACGTATTGCTACATACGGACCGTTAGTAGAATTCATGCGTGTAATGAACACAAGGGGAGACAGAGAGCTGGTTTCAAGCGCAGGAGGTGTTTATTGTAATGAACCACAGGATGAGACAGGTAGCTGGGTCCAGGGGCAGGCAGAAGGTCATACACAGGGGGTCCAAAAGGGCAACAGCACAGGCAGGGAAAAGGCTAGCAACATAGTCCGGGAGATCAGGCAATAGGTTGATAACAGGAAATCAGATCGGCTAAAGTACAGGCAGGGAATAAGCATAAACTATCATACAGGGGAGGCGTGATTTACGGAAAACCCAGCGCTCCAAAGACATGTGTCACAAAACAAACAATACCTCACAGTGATAGGGTGCAAAGAACTGAACTAAATAGTGTGTGATAATGACGTACAGGTGTGTGAACAGGTGATTAGAATTCAGGTGATTGGGATCTGGAGTATGAGCTGCGTTCAGGGGATCTATGTGTTTGAGAGTGTGAGCTGGAAAGTGGGCTGGAAAGTGAGCTGCATTCAGGGGATCTACATGTTTGAGGGTGTGAGTTGGAAGCAGACGTTACACCGCGAGTAACGGTTAATGTGATTGGATATTTTTGACTAGGCTACGTGCATTTGACATTGTGTTGTTATTTCGTTGAAGAAATATCTCACCCAAATGTATAGCCCCGTTAGAAAATATAAATGGACCGTTTGAAAATGTCAAGATAATGGCAGTTTGGGAATACCTGCTCTAAGCCAATATGTATTCCATATCCAATGATTTGCATTGGGGCATTTATTTGACCTTGGAATATGTTTTAAACCTCAAATGTAATGCAAATGTCACATAAACATGAACAAATATGAATAATTTAATGTTTAGACAATAACTGTTCATATATCATGAAAAAATATAGGTTATTGACACTTCTCTACTATTACGCGGGGGACTTTTATATAGAACATTTCTGAAATTTCGTGACCTGGAAGTACTTTTTTGGTGTTGCTGACGAGACGCTGATCATGTGATGAGTTCGCAAATCAAATACCTACTTGTGGAGCCACAAGACAGCAAAAAACAAATAAGTTAACCTTTATTTATAATAATTTAAATGAGTTTGTAGCTCCCTCAATCGTTATTTCTAATAATTTTGGTGACTTTACAGCAATTTCTAGCTACCCAAAATGTTGCTTGCTAGCAGGCTCATCTAACAAAAAATCCCACTAGAGAAAGCCATGTCTCATACTCATGTCATGAGATTTGTAAATTAAAGAGGATTATAATGATACGAATCGAATGGTGTTCCTTATCTTCCCATTTAGAGTTTCTGGCACAGGACAGAAATGCCCTTATCCAGATGGTGTGACAAAGGCAATGTTTTTTTGTTGTTACTTTTAAGTTTGTAACCAACATGCAGCAGCTCCAGAGTGGCAAGAACCATTCGTCTGCCAGCTCATGGATAAGCTATACTATTCACAGCCCTGTGCAATGTCAATTGTAGACTGAACAAAAATATATGTCCCATGTTTCATGAGCTGAAATAAAAGATCCCAAAAATTGTTCATACGCACAAAAAGCTTCATTTTCTCAAATGTTGTGCACAAATTTGTTTACATACCTGTAAGTGAGCATTTCTCCTTTGTCAAGAGAATCAATCCACCTGACAGGTGTTGCATATCAAGAAGCTGAATAAACAGCATGACCACTACACAGGTGCACCTTGTGCTGGGGACAATAAAAGGCCAGTCTAAAATGTGTAGTTTTGTCTGACTGCAGGAATGTCTACCAGTGCTGTTGCCAGAGAATTTCATGTTAATTTCTCTACCATCTCTACAATGTAATTTTATAAAATTTGGCAGTACGTCCAACTGACCTCACAAATGCAGACCACTTGTTACCACGCCAGCCCACCTCCACATCTAGCTTCTTCACCTGCGGGATCATCTGAGGCCAGCCACCCAGACAGCTGATGAAACTGTGGGTTTGCACAACCAAAGAATTTCTAAACAAACTGTCAGAAACTGTCTCAGAGTAGCTAATCTGCGTGCTCGTCATCCTCACCAAGGTATTGACCTGACTACAGTTCTGCGTCATAACCGACTTCAGTGGGCAAATGCTCACATTCGATGACCTCTGGCACGCTGGAGGAGTGTGCTCTTCACAGATGAATCCCGGATTCAACTGTACCAGGCAGATGGCAGACAGCATGTATGGAGTCGTGTGGGCGAGCGGTTTGCTGTAGTCAACGTTGTGAATAGAGTGCCCAATGGTGGCGGTGGGGTTATGCTATGGGCAGGCATAAGCTACGGTTAACGAACACAATAGCTTTTTATAGATAGCAATTTGAATGCACAGAGATACCGTGATAAAATCCCGAGGCCGATTGTCGTGCCATTCATCCGCCACCATAACCTAATGTTTCAGTTTGATAATGCACGGCCCCATGTCACAGAGATCTGTACACAATTCCTGGAAGCTGAACATGTCCCAGTTCTTCCATGGCCTACATACTCAACAGACATGTCACCAATCGAGCATGTTTGGGATGCTCTGGATCGACGTGTACGACAGCATGTTCCAGTTTCCGCCAATATCCAGCAACTTCACACAGCCATTGAAGAGGAGTGGGACAACATTCCACAGGCCAAAATCAACAGCCTGATCAAGTCTATGTGAAAGAGATGTCGCGCTGCATGAGGCAAAAGGTGGCCACATCAGATATTGACTGGTTTTCTGATCCCCAACCATACCTTCTTTTTATTTGTGACCAACAGATGCATATCTGTTTTCCCAGTCATGTGAAATCCATAGATTAGGGCCTAATTTATTTATTTCAATTGACTGATTCCTGATTACAAGCAAAAATTTAAGCAGGAAGCACCAGTGACTAGATCAATAAAAAAGTGGTCAGATGAAGCAGATGCAGGACTGTTTTGCTAGAACAGACTGGAACATGTTCTTGGATTCCTCCAATGACATTGAGGAGTACACCACATCTGTCATTGGCTTCATCAATAAATGCATCAATGACGTCGTCCCCACAGTGACCGTACGTACATACCCCAACCAGAAGCCATGGATTACAGGCAGCATCCACACTGAACTAAAAGCTAGAGCTGTCGCTTTCAAAGAGCGGAACCCTAACCTGGAAGCTTATAAGAAATCCCGCTATGCCCTCCGATGAACCTTCAAACAGGCAAAGAGTCAATACAGGACTAAGATCGAGTCATACTACACCGGCTCTGATGCTCATCGGATGTGGCAGGGTCTGCAAAGCCGAGAGCTGCCCAGTGACACAAGTCTACTGGACAAGCGAAACTACTTATATGCTCGCTTCGACGCAAATAACAGTGAAACATGCATGAGAGCACCAGCTGTACCGGAAGACTGTGTGATCACACTCTCCGCAGCCGATGTGAGTAAGACCATTAGACAGGTCAACATTCACAAGGCCGCAGGGCCAGACGGATTACCAGGACGTGTACTGCGAGCATGCGCTGACCAACTAGCAAATGTCTTCACTGACATTTTCAACCTCTCCCTGTCCGAGTCTGTAATACCAACATGTTTTAGCAGACCACCATAGTGTCTGTGCCCAAGAACACTAAGGTAACCTGCCTAAATGACTACCTACCCGAAGCACTCACGTCTGTAGCCATGACGTGCTTTGAAAGCTGGTCATGGCTCACATCAACACCATCATCCCAGAAACACTAGACCCACTCCAATTTGCATACCGCTCCAATAGATCCACAGATGATGCAGTATCTATTGCACTCCACACTGCCCTTTCCCACCTGGACAAATGGAACACCCTTGTGAGAATGCTATTCATTGACTACAGCTCAGCGTTCAACACCATAGTGCCCTCAAAGCTCATCAATAAGCTAAGGATCCTGGGACTAAACACATCCTTCTGCAACTGGATCCTGGACTTCCTGACGGGCCGTCCCAGGTGGTAAGGGTAGGTAACAACACATCCGCCATGCTGATCCTCAACACAGGGGCCCCTCAGGGGTAGTCTGACTCCAGCCACTCTAGTCAGACTGTTCTCTGCTACCACACGGAAAGCAGTACCTGAGCAGCAAGTCTAGGTCCAATAGGCTTCTAAATCACTAGTTAAGACAGTCAAAAAGTCACATTTATGGTTAAACCCTGCCCATTTCCACAACTTATCTTCTTAAAATTGTATTTTAAACCTAACCTTAACCAATGAAGGCCAAGTTGGGCAGAACTGTCTGGGAATGAGATTCGGTGTAATGTGACTAACATGACTTCCCTTTAGAGAGTATGCCGTCCTTCAGCATAACAGTTCACCCTTTATAAAGCACATGTTTATATCATATTCAACATGGTGGGTTATGTCACATTTGACATAGGGGATTATGTCGCACACGTATGCCACATTTATGAACCCTTTATAAAGCATGACATGTGATTATAGATTCTTTGTAACACTTATGTAGTCCTTATGAAAGTATTATGAATGCTTTGTGAAGCCTTTATAAGCTGAACGTCATTTAAAGCGAGACCAAGATATGTGCATATTGTACAGAAAAACACATTTGAGAATGTCTATAGGAGCTGGACCAGGTTATTCAGTGGCTCCTTTAATTACGGTGGTTTGCGTTTTGTGTGGCTGTCAACTACAACGTAAAAGGTTATTTTCTTTTCCCTTGCTCTAATCTGCTTGTCTATGCTTATGTATTTAATAAGTCCTTTTACAGTATGTGATGTGAACGCCTTGTACAAACACTGCACCAACTGCTTCCAGATGTCCAAACAAAGGCCAGTGTCCCTGGGACTCTCCTCTCTGCAATACGATAGCAATTAGACCACTCAATTATATGGAGGCTTCTGGAGGAATAGCATGTTGTTGCATTAAAAAGCGAACCTCGATTGTTAGCAAGACTCTGGTAGAACGTGCAAAAGGGTGGTGGAGACTCCTTTGAGGTTTGTCCCCTTGACCAGAATCCTTTCTGGTGCCTGACAGTATCGTAATGATAGCTATAAAAGTACCAGAGGTTATTAGAAGGTTGATAGTAAGTGTATACAGGGTGGCATGTAGCGTGGCGGTTAAGAGCTTTGGGGCAGTAACCAAAAGGTTGCTGGTTCAATTCCCTGAGCTGACTAGGTGCAAAAACTGTTGATCTGTCCTTGAGCAAGGCACTTAACCCTAATTTCTCCTGTAAATTGCTCTGGATAAGAGTGTCTGCTAAATTACTAAACTGTAAAATATGTATGTCTAGTGGAAAGCAATAGATTGAGCTTTTCAGGACTTTAAAATGCTTCATGATTGTCATTATCTCATTGCTTCAGAGGTCAAAGCAGAGTGTTTACTATGTTGAAATTCACCCATACGTACATTGGCACTGTTGAGCCTGACATACGTACATTGGCACTGTTGAGCCTGACATACGTACATTGGCACTGTTGAGCCTGACATACGTACATTGGCACTGTTGAGCCTGACATACGTACATTGGCACTGTTGAGCCTGACATACGTACATTGGCACTGTTGAGCCTGACATATGTACATTGGCACTGTTGAGCCTGACATACGTACATTGGCACTGTTGAGCCTGACATACGTACATTGGCACTGTTGAGCCTGACATACATACATTGGCACTGTTGAGCCTGACATACGTACATTGGCACTGTTGAGCCTGACATTAGTACATTGGCACTGTTGAGTCTGACATACATACATTGGCACTGTTGAGCCTGACATACGTACATTGGCACTGTTGAGCATGACATACGTACATTGGCACTGTTGAGCCTGACATACATACATTGGCACTGTTGAGTCTGAATAAAAGGGAAACTTTGCCATGGCCAAATGCAGAAACCTGTCATGCAGCCACTGTGTTTAATGTCCCGAGGAGGCCCAGCCAAGATTCACAACTCAAACCAGTCAAGGCTGGAAAACATTTAGCAAGGATTCTGTTAGCCTTGCTTGAGCCATAAAAAGCAGCACTAAAGTCAAAGGCAGAAGAAAAGTTCAACTAAAAGTTGATCCTCTTGGACCATTTTTGTAATCGTTTGATTTAGGGCCTGTTTCTTTCCGTTGGACGTACTGGTCTAAATGAGAGCAGACGAGTAACCCCTCTGCTTCACTGATGTTGATAATGCATCCCATCCCAGCCACAAGTTCTGGATCTCCAGGCCTTCCCTTGCTGTATCCTCATGCTCTGTGGTTGAGGGCTAGCCCAACGCGTGACAAGTCAAAATGTGACATGGACTCCTGGCTCAGATGTTGCTCTAAATGGGTCTGTTCGTGAACACATCTATTTCAAGCTGTCTCCTGTCTTCTCTCTGGCCACTGGAGTGCTGCTAACTGCCTGGAAAAGGAGGAAAATATAGGATTTCTCTTTTTCCTCCTCAGTGGGAACAATTTAATACTGAAGTCAACCAGGAATTAAAAACAAGAATGAAAGAAACTGGAAAATTCCAAGACTAAAATAAGACTAAAATGACTTTTAGTACGAACTTTAAGAGAGTATCAAGTCTTACCGCCAATCACATGCTTAAAAAAAAGTGTGTTCTGAGAAATGTTTTTAATTCTTTACTTTAAATGAGCATCCTATAGCTGTTGTGTCTACTGTAGTGGCCTTGTGAGTGAAGTATGATTTTCTATCTATCGTCTAACTTTTATGTTGATCTTTACAGACTGCTGCCATTACACATGTGGAGGAGCAGTGTGATTGACTCACACCTATGGTGAGAAATTGTAGCCACTATAACGTCGTTATCTCTCCATGCAATCAAGTTTTGCAGTTGCTTTTGGTCAGAAGGTTACATACATACAATTTGCACAAATATACATGAAAAAGTCATTGTGACTCCGCAATCAAGCTATCTGCAATCACCAACAATATACAAGCCATCATGAAATGAGTTTGTGGCGCGGATTTTCACTGTAGGGTGCTGATGGTCTTGTTACGATGATTATCATGCAATTATAAAAATGGATTTAACCCTTAATGTTGCCTAATATTGCTTATATTTGAAGGGAAAGGCATCATCAAACTATACTTATACCATATATCTAAAGGGTTTTCACATGCAGTTAACCCCAGAATGAGTAATCAGAGACTGGGAATTGATTGTGTGCCTCTCTCAAAGTCAACAGGCTCAATTTAAACAGAGAAACAGCCTATGGATTGGTTTCCAGGACAAACATCTACTTTCAAAGGTCTTTTTGATCTTACAAAATGACCAAGTCGCAGATTTATGTCGATATCAAAGGAATCCGTTTTATTGGCCGAAGATCTGTGCATTCCCAGCCTGGTTATTTGGATGGTTGGAAACCTGATAATGAATATAAAATGAGAAAAATCACAAAAAAATAATGTATTACATCACTGTGCTGGAACCATTTAAGCTGTCAGTGCTGTCATTCAAAATGAGTAATCTACCTCTTACTGTAGGGCAGTTTTGCATTTATACATATACATGCAGATTTCAAAGTTGTAATATAATGCAAAGCCCAGTTAATCAATCCATTCTGGCATGGTTCAGACTTGGACGCAAGCCCAGCAAATGTACCAACTAAATTAAACAAGCCATTTCCTACAATACACAGGATCCAGGGGAAAGACTGACCCAATATAAATACCTCTGCACTTTGGAGGTTCTTTGGGACAAAAAGAGACACCCTGAACTCTGGAACAGAAAGCTTAAATATGCTGAATACTATTTAAGCTACCAGGCAAGAAACTCTTTATACCCCATGTTCAGCAATTTGAGGGGATGGCTGAGTTGACCTCATTTAATTTCCTCCAATGATTTGCCTTCATGGACACCAATATTGCCATCCCATACTGGGGTACTGCCTTAGCAGTGAGGGAAAGATGGGTATTCTTTCCCTCGTTGAGTTCAGGGTTATGCGAAGATTAACATTAGGATTATGCCAAATTCGGGGTAGGGTTATGTCAAGATTAGGGTTAAGGTTATGTCAAGATTAGGGTAAATGTTATGCCAAATCAGGGTTAGGGTTAATGTTCTGGTTAGGGTTATGGCTAGCGTGTCTGCTGTAAGTGTAATGTACAACCAATCTAGGGTTAGGGTTAGGGATAGTGGACCGCTCTTCACTACCATTCAAAATCTGACGGTTGAATGTACACTACCTGTTCTTCAAGGCATTTTGAGATGTAATTGTAACAACTGACAGAGAAAGTATACTTGCAAATTACCAATCAATAACGTTAGTTGTAATACATGTATTTATTTTCATCCATTCAGGTGTAGCTCCACGGTTGACACTTTCTGTATTGTCGATTCCAAACACCGTGTTTGTAGTGAGCTCTGAATAGAAAAAGAGAATCCAGATCCATCTAGTGGCAGAGTAAGTAAAGCGCTCGTTTCTTTTACAGTAATACTAAAAACATTGGTTACTAAATGAAACAAAATCACTATTGTTACCATTATCAACATGTAATTCATTACAGTTGGGATGTCAGAGGGATGTCTGAGTGTGTCCCCTCCTCGGATGTTGTCGTTGGTGGTCTCTCTCTATAGGTTGGTCTGTATAAACTCTCCAGCCTGTCCGTCTTCCATTTCTACAGCTTTATTCGCATACCAACCCCCATCTTCCTCTCTGCAAGACAAGAACAGGGGCTGTATAATGAGTGTGTGTAGTTGAATAGCCTACGGTCTAGGACTCGGACTGCAGCAGTTTAGCATTTTAATAGGAGAAAACACTAGTTGGTGATATCCTGGTAAGTCAGTTGAGGACAAGAGGAACTCACAATATTAAAAGTACAGAGTCTTCAGAAAGTATTCACACCCCTTGACTTTTCCGCAACTTTTTTTGTTACAGCCTGAATTTAAAATGGATTACATTAGATCATTTTTTTTGTCAATGGCCTCGACACAATATCTCAATGTCAAAGTAGAATTATGTTTTTGGACATTTTTCATTTTTTTTGTGTTTTTTTGTTGTTTAATTTTGACCCCTTTTTCTCCCCAATTTCGTGGTATCCAATTGTTAGTAGTTACTATCTTGTCTCATCGCTACAACTCCCGTACGGGCTCGGGAGAGACGAAGGTCGAAAGCCATGCGATGTTTTTGGACATTTTGACAAATTAAATAAAAATGAAAAGCTAAAATGTCTTGAGTCAATAAGTATTCAACCACTTTATCATGGCAAGCCTAAATAAGTTCAGGAGTAAAACTGTGCTTAACAAGTCATATAATAAGTTGCATGGACTCACTCTGTGTGCAATAATAATGATGAACATTATTTTTGAATTACTACCTAATCTCTGTACCCCACACATACAATTTATTCCCTCAGACAAACAGTGCATTCAGCCACAAAGATCAGGGAGATTTTTATAATGCCTTGCAAAGAAGGGCACCTATTGGTAAATGGGTAAACCAGACATTGAATATCCCTTTGAGCATGGTGAAGTTATTAATTACACTTTGGATGGTGTATCAATACACCCAGTCACTGCAAGATACAAGATCAAAATCAAATCAAATTTTATTTGTCACATACACATGGTTAGCAGATGTTAATGCAAATGTAGGAAACCAGTCAATTGGGGCGGCAGGGTAGCCTAGTGGTTAGAGCATTGGACTAGTAACCGAAAGGTTGCAAGTTCAAATCCCTGAGCTGACAAGGTACAAAATCTGTCGTTCTGCCCCTGAACAGGCAGTTAACCCACTGTTCCTAGGCTGTCATTGAAAATAAGAATTTGTTCTTAAATGACTTGCCTAGTAAAATAAAGGTTCAATTATTATTATTTTTTTTAAGTGAATAAGCCAGATGTG
The DNA here is from genome assembly GCF_023373465.1 of Oncorhynchus keta. Lineage (NCBI taxonomy): Eukaryota > Metazoa > Chordata > Actinopteri > Salmoniformes > Salmonidae > Oncorhynchus > Oncorhynchus keta. The sequence continues at coordinate 26,782,197 of NC_068446.1, read as the reverse complement.
GAGGTCCTGGCCTGGCGTGGTTACAGGTGGTCTGCAGTTGTGAGGCCGGTTAGAAGTACTGCTAAATTCTCTAAAACAATGTTGGAGGTGACTGATAGTAGCGAAATTAACATTCAATGATCTGGCAACAGCTTATGATGGACATTCCTGCCAATTGCATGTTCCTTCAAAACTTGTGGCATTGTGTTGTATGACAAAACTTATATTTTTGTTCAGTGCAGCATAAGCATGTATCAAAGAGTTTTTAAAATAAGAACAACTTGTGTACCTACCAGTACCAGTGTTTTCTTTCTCCACTTCCTAATTTGGCAGGCTGTGGTCATTACCAACAGTAATCTCCAATCTTGAGGAATTTCTGGAACAACTATGCATCAATCAATTGCGTTAATCAATCTTCTCTCCACCACTGAGAATCTGTTGTTTTAGATGTATTACATGACTGTCACGCCCTGACCGTAGAGAGCTTTTTATGTCTCTATTTTTGGGTTGGTCAGGGTGTGATTTGGGTGGGCATTCTATGTTCTTTTTCTATGTGTTTGTATTTCTTTGTTTTGGCCGGGACAGCTGTCGATCGTTGTCTCTGATTGAGAACCATACTTAGGTAGCTTTTCCCCACAGGGTTTTTGTGGGTAGTTGATTTCTGTTTTGTGTTTTTCACCTTTCAGTACTGTTTCGGTTTTCCCTTTGTTATTTTGTATTTAGTGTTCAGTGTCAATAAACAAACATGAAGACGTATCACGCTGCACTTTGGTCCTCACCTTCTTCCACCAACAGCCGTTACAGAACTACCCACCACCAAAGGACCAAGCAGCGTGGTAGAGAGGACTGGACATGGGAGGACATTCTGGGCGGCAAGGGATCCTACACATGGGAGGAGATCCTGGCTGGAAGGGATCGCCTCCCATGGGAACAGGTGGAGGCAGCCAGGAGAAGGGAACCAGCGGTATGAGGGAACACGGTTGGCAAGAAAGCACGAGAGCCAGCCCCCACATTTTGTGGGGGGAGGCACACGGTGAGTGTGGCAGAGTCAGGTTGGAGACCTGAGCCCACTCCCTGTGCTTACCATGGCGAGCATGGGATTGGTCAGGCCCTGTGCTATGGGGTGATGCGCACTGTGTCTCGGCCGAGTATTCACAGGCCGTTGTGCTCGGTGCCAGCGTCCCGCATTTGCCGGGTAGAAGCTGGCATCCAGCCAGAACGGGTGGGGCCAGCTCTGCGTTCGAGACTGCCAGTGCACCTCCACGGCCCAGTATGTCCGGTGCCTCAGCCAAGGAGGAGGCCGCCTGTATGTGTCCCCAGCCTGGTGAGTCCTGTACCTGTCTCCTGTCCGGAGCTGCCAGAGTCGCCCTCCTGTCCGGAGCTGCCAGAGTCGCCCTCCTGTCCGGAGCGGTCGGCGGTGAGGGTCTCTGCTCTAGAGGCGTTACCTAAATGGGCCGAGCCAGAGGTGGAGCAGGGTCCACGTCCCTCACCAGAGCCGCCACCGTGGAGTAATGCCCACCCAGACCCTCCCCTATAGGTTCAGGTTTTGCGGCCGGAGTCCGCACCTTTGTGGGGGGGGGGGTGTATGTCACGCCCTAACCGTAGAGAGCTTTTTAATGTCTCTGTTTTTGGGTTGGTCAGGGTGTGATTTGGGTGGGCATTCTATGTTCTTTTTCTATGTGTTTGTATTTCTTTGTTTTGGCCGTGTATGGTTCTCAATCAGGGACAGCTGTCGATTGCTGTCTCTGATTGAGAACCATACTTAGGTAGCTTTTCCCCACAGGGTTTTTCTGGGAAGTTGATTTCTGTTTAGTGTTTTTCACCTTTCATGACTGTTTCAGTTATTCCCTTTTGTTATTTTTGTATTTAGTATTCAGTGTCAATAAACAAACATGAACCCGTACCACGCTGTGCTTTGGTCCTCACCTTCTTCCACCAACAGCCGTTACAATGACAAGCCACTGCAGCCCTTGTGCTGTGTCCCACCCCACAGCAGTGTGAGGTTGCCATGGCTGCAGGAGTGCTCTAGTCCTAGATTGCATTGACTGCAAAGAGAAAAAGAGACTCATGCAAGCTAATGTGCTTAGTGTCATAAGGGCCAGGTCAAGATCAGTTCTCTGTGCCTGGATTGGATTTAGGATTGGATTGGAAAACAAAGAGAAGTACATTATGCTTGAATATTTATTTTTTTATCCATATCTCCAAAAGAGAGAGAGGGGTAGCATCTTGCTTTATGGTACCTTTATTTGTTCCATTTGTGTATGTTTTGTCAGTAAATATTCATGTTAAGGGTTAAGCATGTTTGACAATCTCTTTACCAAGTCCCCTCTGTCAACCCACTGTTAAATCTGGGAGCTTTAATCATGTCTTTCATTGGGCAATGGAAGAATTACAATCTTAACTTTCCTAAAGCCAAACCATATTGCTTTGTATCAGATGCCTGTAGAGATTAGAGACCTTCTCGTGAGTGACCTTACCATATGCTCAGGTCTTGTGTGCCCTTGTGTGTCATTGCTAAATCCCTGAGTCGCCACTGCTGAGGCCTTAGTCCCCCGTGCCCTGTCTCTTAGTAAGACTGGCTTAGCTTAACCCCACATGATAAAAAGGATCGGGATAAGGAGATAAAGAAACAGATATACACATTCAGAAAGACAGACAGGTCCAGTCTTTCCTTTATTGGAACAAGGGTCATCCTCTTTGGCCACCTTATCCACAAGCAAACAGATGTATTTACGTCTACAGCGTTACAGCAACACATAAAGCTCAACACTAGCAAAAGTGATGAGTGCTGTGTGTGTTTGTCCAGGTGCTGCTCAGTCCCATGGTATTAATGTGAGCTGACATCTTATAGTAAAGATCTAACTGTTATTTCTACAGGGGGTCAAAAGGAAATGGAACCTTTCAGGGAGCACTGCCACAAATGAATGTTTCTGCACCATTGGATTGTTCAAACTGTCTACATGTGTTATCCTATACAGTACAGAAAATGGTAAAACAGTTATATTGTTTGTATATACAGTAACTTAGTTTATCCTATGCCTCTGATGCTGTAAATAGATTGGGGTTGCAGATTCCTTTAATTTGTATCAAAACGGGATTAGTTTAGAAGTTACAGAAATGGGATTTGGCTGCTTGGGAGCCAACCTGGGAGGAAATGAGGACAGAGCGGAGAGCAGGATAGAGTGGACTGTGTATTGCTATCAAGGGAACTTAGTCAATTGGGGTCAGAATAACATTTAGCCTAATAGAGATGTGAATCTGTTTTCTGGAGAGGAAAGTTGATTCTTTGTTTTTTACATGCTGGGAGACTTGACTAATGGAAGGACCCCCTTCCTCTCCTCTTCTATTTTTATGGTCATCCACCTCTTTGCCTCGACGGCAGTCTTCCACCTCTCCTCCTTCTCCACTCCTGTAGGCTCACAGGCACCTTCCTCTTCATCTGGGTGTGGGCCTAGGACCCAGTCTATGTGCACAAAATGGCAGGTTTAGTGTTTGGCATGTACACATTCCTCATACTGTATAGCAATATAAGGTCAAGCTCATTTCGACACCACTATGACAAGTATTCAGACCCCTTGATTTTTTCCACATTTTGTAACATTACAGTCTCATTCTAAAATGGATTCAATTATTATTTTCCCCTCATCAATCTCCACACAATACCCCATAATGACAAAGCAAAAACTGAAATACCTTATTTACATAAGTATTCAGACCCTTTGCTATGAGACTTGAAGCTAGCTCAGGTGCATTCTGTTTCCATTGATCATCCTTGATTGAAGTCCACCTGTGGTAAATTCAATTGATTGGACATGATTTGGAAAGGCACACACCTGTCTATATAAGGTCCCACAGTTGACAGTGCATTTCAGAGCAAAAACCAAGCCATGAGGTCAAAGGATTTGTCAGTAGAGCTCTGAGACAGGATTGTGTCGAGGCACAGATCTGGGGAAGAGTATCAAAACATTTCTGCAGCATTGTAGGTCCTCCTCCGCTTGGAGTTTGCCAAATGGCACCTAAAGGACTCTCAGAGAAACAAGATTGAACTATTTGGCCTGAATGCCAAGCATCCCATCTGGAGGAAACCTGGCATCATCCCTACAGTGTAGCTTGGTGGAGGCAGCATCAACCTTTGGGGATGTTTTTCAGCGGCAGGGACTGGTAGACTATGAACGACGCAAAGTACAGAGCGCTCAGGACCTCAGACTGGGGTGAAGGTTCACCTTCCAACAGGACAACGACCCTAAGCACACAGCCAAGAAAACGCAGGAGTGGCTTTTGGACAAATCTCTGAATGTCCTTGAGTGGCCCAGCCAGAGCTCGGACTTGAACCCGATCAAACATTTCTGGAGAGACCTGAAAATAGCTGTGTAGCGACGCTCCCCATCAACCCTAACAGAGCTTGAGAGGATCTGCAGAGAAGAATGGGAGAAACTCCCCAAAAACAGATGTGCCAAGTTTGTAGCGTCATACGGAAGAACACTCAAGGCTGTAATCGCTGCCAAAGGCGCTTCAACAAAGTACTGAGTAAAGCGTATGAATATTTCTGTAAATGTCATATTGGGGAAGGGGGGGGGGATTGTGTGTAGATTGATGAGGGGGAAAAACGATTTAATCCATTTTAGAATAAGGCAGTAACGTAACAAAATGTGGAGAAGTAAATGGGTCTGAATACTTTTCCGAATGTACTGTATGTGTTTGTTTTGACTGTGAAGTAGCCTTAACTAGCCCTCTTAATCCACAGATCCAGCTGACATGCCTTTTCCATGGCTTCTAATTGGTGCTACGAGGTGTGAAGGTCAAAGCTGATCAGTATCAATGGGTGCCACGGTGAAAGGATACTAATCTGATTAGTTCTACCAAAGATGTCTGTCTGTCTAGTATCTGGGTCAGTGAACAGATGTTTGTGATTGGGGGGCACGTGGCAGCGTCATGTAATAAAGGGGATCCTCACAACATTTGGTTCTAACAATGACTATCAAGCTCTACAACCTAAGGCTCATACTCATAGATGGCAACCCTCACGTACTCTCATGATTAACAGCATGCAGAATACCACAGAGGTCTGACATCCATCAAGATCATTTGAACATGATTAGCAAGAAAATACAGAATTATGGAATTCACCACAATAGAAATAAACATGTTTTATTGTCACGTACACCAGATAGGTGCAGTGAAATGTGCTGTTTCACAAGGTCAGCCATAGTAGTACATCACCCCTGGAGCAAATTAGTGTTAAGTCCCTTGCTCAAGAGCACATCGACAGATTTTTCACCTTATCGGCTCAGGCAATTAAAACAGCGACCTTTGAGTTACTGGCCCAACGCTCTAACCTCTAGGCTACCTGCCGCCCTAAGATCTATGGTGACATTCTCGATGACCAGGGATGCGTCTTTTGACATGTGATCACCCCACTTTACCTGCCAGGTCATGGTACAGATCATTGATCAGGTGTCCTAGGATGCCGTAGCAGGCCACTACTACCACTATCACTCCCATTGTGACATAGAGGACATGAGGAGGCATGTGGAAGGCATCACGGGAGGAGGGTACATAGTCAACAAAGTAGAGATCATCCTCCTTCTCCATGGCCTGTAGAAGCTGCCTTGGGTTATATGTCCTGGGGCGGTTCCACACCTCTCCCCACTCAGCAGTAGGCTGGGTCTGGACCCCTGGAGGCTCCATGGTACAGTTAGCCATAGTGTTCCGGTCTGTGGGGAATCCATCCACAAATTGAATTAGTAGAAAGGGGAAGTTGATTAAAGGTATATGAGAATGAATTGACCTTGTTGGTTAAAAACACCATCATGGAATGATTCTGGAGGAAAGACTCTTTTACAAAGAAAAGAACAGTGAACCAAACCGTCTGTGTGGCTCATGCCCGGTATATTCTTCATATTAAACGAGCCTTATGGCTGATAAGACAAGATAGAATAAGGGAGTTAGCAGTATCCTTTTGAAGGCAAAAACTCCCAAAATACAGTACATCTGTTGTGAAGGACAACTTCATTCCCCTAACAAAACTTCCCTGAAGTCTGTTGTGATTTAAGGGGTAATGAACGGATGTGGGGATGATCTGATAACTTTCTGATTTTCAGAGAATATGTTGCTATTTGTGATGTTGAACTTCAATCAGCCTGGATTTTCAGTTTGAAGGAAAGGATTTGTTCTGACTTCAGTTACGGACAAAGAGGCTTAAAGTGCTATTAATCAGCTCAACTTTTTCATTCACGCTCCAGCCCATCCCACCATTCAGTTGTGCATTCCTCCTTTGTCCAGAAATATCATTGTGTGGCACTGTCCTGCCTTTACAGAAATCAACTCCCCTCCAGATGTGTCTCAACGAGGTGGGAGAGATGGAATCAAAGAATGAAGAAACAGACACAGGAATGAGACAGTTACTGTAAGATGAAATGTGCAGGTGTCTAAGTACATGTAAAAACCCCTTTGAAGTTTGCTCATGCAACCAAAGTGCAGAAAAGTTCTCTCAGACAGATGAGACGGAGCAGCTGTATCAGCACTGCCTAGAGTACTACATGAGCCACTCTCCCAGTGTAAAAGCAGAACACTCACAACAAAAGCACTAGCAAAGCCTAGAAATGAACCTAAAGCCTTATTTCTCTAGTCTAGTCAGTGAAGAGTTTGCTCACTCAGACTGGGACGACCTCCTCAGGGTTGGGTGCATCCTTGATCTTCCTGCAGAAAACTTGAGACAACAGGAAGTTCCAGAGGACGATAGCTAGGGAGGTGTTGGCAGTGACAATGCCAACCATGATGGGGTGAACCATGCTGTCTGTCTCTGCTGTGTGAGGCTGGCCTGACAGGGAGGACTGAAGCCCCTCTGGTCAGCAGCAGGTAAGTAGCTCTACTGCTCCTGAGCTTTGAGTGAAACTGGACTGAAGGGTCAAGAGTCCCTCCTCTGTGTCTAACTCTATACAAATCTCTGTGTCCATCATAACCTTCAACACCTAGATCTAATTAATCCTCAAGGGTGTTCCCTGTCAGACTAGGATGATGGTTGTGGATGACGCAGGACAGCACGAATGAATGAGTATGACCATGAGTACACAGGAGGTTGTTGGCACAGGAGGTGGAATGGTATTGAATTCATCTAACACATGGTTTCCATATGTTTGATGCCATTCCATTCACTCTGAACCGGCCATTATTATGAGTTGTCCTCCCCTCAGCAGCCTCCTGTGCATGAGTAGTCAATGACATCCTTTATCTCTGACAGATCATTTATGGTGACAACTCTTTGTCTGTATGATAGATTATAATCCTGGTTTCTGCCAAATCATGATTAGGTGGGAAAGTATTTTAGATGTGTCAAAAAAGATAGATATCAATTTGGTAGGACATTCTCCATATATATAGGCCAAGCGTTCAATTACTGATTACCAGATCATACAATTGCCAGAGTATAAAGGATACAATCAGAAATCATTTAAAACATATTGAATGATGTGTAATGAACACAAATGTACTTTCCTGCATCACACATATAATCAACAGGCTATGTTGAGCACACAAAGTTAGCAACCAGTAAACAAATCACAAATGTTGACACTAGAATGAGGAAAAGAGATAGCAAAATACCTTGCTGGGTTGAGCTGCAAACAAAGAATCCTTTGGTTGAGTTTGCCCTTCAGTCCATTCATTTCCCTGATATACAGCTGCATTTGATGTATTTTCCTCTCCTTATGTGAGCAGTAGTAAAAGAATCGTCTGGTGTCCATAAGATGACACATCAAGCCGAACAAAGGGAGGGTTCAAGAAGTGTTCAATCTGCACACAAGATATCTGATTTTTTTTTCACTCAGCAATGTGTGTATGATTTAATCTCTTCCCAATCTGGAGATAAGCTTCAATACTGTAATGCCAGAGAGTCAAGACAAGGTCATAGCATTTCCTGTATGAATGAGTCAGAAAACCCTTTGTAAAATAACATGTTAGAAATACAGCTAATCATATACAGAAATATATTTATTGATCAGTTTCAAGAGATGCACTACCTGTGTGTAAAACTGTGCTCCAATGGTAGGAGCACTGTGCTGAAGCTGTGGAGGACTGAGCAGTTCCACCAGACAAAACAGGACACACAGAAGCACTAAAAGCAATCTACTCTGAGCAGGACAACTCTGTAAGGTTAGTCATTTAGGCAGGGTTATCCTGAGGTTTGTCCTCTTCCTCTATCTTCCTATGGAAGGCCTCTGTGAGGATGAAGATCCAGTAGATGACGGTGATGGAGGTGTTGACTACAACGATGCCGATCATGATGGGGTGCATCATGGTGACGGAGTTGTTGGCAGGTTGAGGGAAGGCTAGGTACTGTTTCCACGGCTCTGTGTTAAGCTAAGTTTAGTGTGGGTCCTTCAACCCCATTTTACTATAGCGGTTGCCCTCCCTCTCAGCATGCTGCTAATTCTCTATCCCTCCACAGAGCTGACAGCTGCCTTTCTGTCCCCCCTCTCTGCAGAGCTCACAACTGAAGATGTAAATACATCACACCACACTTAAGTGTTCCCCTGATCAGGGTTACAAAAGGGGTTTGTTTGTACTGTTAAGTGGTCCTGTTTAGCAGGAATGTATCCCAAGACCCTTGGCGTTGCAAGAGCCATACATTACCGGGTAGAGCAGGCTAGGCAACCCTGCCCTAGACTTCCACAGGCACTTCATGTTTTTGATTTAACAAAACTAGCAGACCGGGTGTGTTGAATAATCACTGAACAGCTCAATTAGCTTTTGGTCAGGTATGGTGCCTATCAAAATCCTGCAGTATCTGCGGAACTCCCGGAAAAGTGTTGCGTACCCATGCGGTAGAGTACGGGTGCTTCCAACACCTAGGGTCATGGGTTCAATTCCCACTGGGGCCTCCCATACATAAATATGTATGCAGGGCATGACTAAGTTGCCTTGGATAAAAGCATCTGCTAAATGGCATATGTGGAAATGTATTTGTTAAGACAGAGGATAGCAATGTGTTTCAGTGGGAATGAGAAAGCTGAAAAGAACTGGTAAAGTATTTATAATTATATATAACCCTGTTATTCATTTCTCTGATGGCGTTGTCTGCGTGGATTAGCCATCTTGATCCAACACCTCCCTGAGCCATCATGATCCCACATCTGACTGGAATAAAACACAGGCAAGCTTAAGGAAAGCCTACGTACTACCATGATAGCGCTAAGTGACAGCATTGAGACAATACAGAATAATTTTGTTATCTAAGCCTTTTTTTATTATTATATTATTTCCGCCAAGATAAAATCTATGCGAATATGACACAGCTGAAAAGTGGATTAACAATCTTCCACAATCAGGTTTCCTGATTTCAGATGCGTATGAGATCGGGGGTATTGAACCATTGAATCATATAGATTCCATGAAAACAATAAATAAAATAACCACAACATGGCTTCAGATGTACTGTAATACAATTATTACACTGCCTCGTCTCAAAGGCTAAAAATGACAGGCGAGAGTCAGATAGTTTTAATAAGTGAAAATGGGTATCAGTGATCATGAGTTATGACCTCTGTAGAAAGCTCTTCTAGTGCTGTATAGCAGTTCTCCTGGTGTCCATGCTTACTGTTCCCCCTGCAGTCGTAGTAGTCCGTCAGCGTACTGGAACTGTGTGCCGTTCTCATACTCCAGCATGTCCAGGGCTACCTCACAGCTCTCCTTCACCACGCGCTCTGTGTCTTTCCTATAGCGCTCCAGGATCTTCATACACTCCTCCTTGCCGATGGATCCGAGGGCCTCGGCACACTCGTGTCTCACCATGGCGTTCTCCCCGTCCAGCTCCAAGGCTGCCTGCAGCTGGGGGATGCTGGCGGGGTGCTGGATCTGACCCAGGACGTAGCCAATCTCATGACGGAACAAGGCACTGCTACACTGAAGACCTGGGTGGCAGGACAACAAAGGGTTGAGTGAGTGTTGGTGTTCGGAGGACGATGATAGTGGAGGGTTATGCAATGACAATGATTCAGGAAAAGAACATTTGCTTATGCGAATAACAATTATGTGACTGGTTGAACGTTTGGCAGAAAATAAGCCCCTCAGCATGTTATTAATTTGATCCTTTATTGCCAACTGCCATAGACCGCATAGTTTAAGAATGACTGCCAATCTCTCACCATCTCCTAGAGCCAGGACAGCCTCCTCGGTGCCCAGGTTGCGGAGGGCGAACATGGCCCTGTAGCGCTCAAACAGCGGCAGGCTCTCATCCAGGAGCTGTGTCCTCAGCTCAGGGACAGTCTTCCTCTGAGCTGGGGGAGCAGGGTCCACAGAACAGTAGGGGTTTCCATCGGTGACCTCTTCTCCTTTATGGTCCCCACCAGATATAAGCCACTCCAGCCGCCTAACAGCCAACTGGCACGTCTCTGCCACCTGGTGGAGAAGGACAGTCATGTCATAACCACGATACAGGAACTGTACTGGTCATAGTGAATATGACTAACTGCAAATGCTGTATAATGTTTAATTTCCACATATTCTCTACTCTACTTCTATTTCCCTCGTTTTACCATACCTCAATGACTGGGTCCTCTGAGTACTCTTTCAGCAAGTCAAGGACCTTAAGGTTCCCGATAGCTCCTAATGCTTCCCCTAAATAAAAAATAAATAAAAAAATAGTTAACTATTTAGATAAGCACTATTATCATTGTTATCTGTGAACATGTTTATCAATAAGGTATGCATGAATGAGAGTGGACTCTAATGAGCTGGCATACTGACCTGCTTCATGCCTGACCATAGGCTCCTGTGTTGTGTCTTTTAGAACAGTCTCTAGCGTGGGTATGGCCGTCTCATCCTGCATTTGCCCCAGGCAGTATGCCAGCTCATGTTTCAACAGAGCAGAGTCATCAAAAAAAGCCTGACTGATCCATTCGATGGCCTCTGGTCCGCCCAGGTTACGCAAGGTGAAGAGAGCTCTGAACCGTGTTGTTAGGTCCTGCTTTGGGTTGACCAGAATCTTGCCGACTGCTGCTATCTCCTGGTCACTTGCCATGCTGAGTATAATGGTGTAACTACTAGATCTGAAAAGGGAGAGAAGATCAGATACAGTAAGGATGTGAATGAACTGAATATGTAGCTAGATAACTTTTGGACATATCTGGTAATAAACACTGAATCCAATTCATAAAATATTTTCCTTACAAGGCTAGACAGCTGCGTTGTTGGTTTACATTAGCTAGGAGTCTCAGGCTTGCCATTATCATGACTACAATTCCATACCATTGGGTTCCCGAGAGCTAGTCTCAGGCAAGCAGCCTAGTTAGCATCACAGTTACAAAAATAGCAGAGAAAGGGGTAGCTGCAATCCAATATGGCGACCGGAGTTTGGGCATGTGGAAAGGAGTGGGTGTGAAGGGAAAGTAGTGGGCGTGTGGAAAGGTTGAGCATTTTTCTTCCCTTTCATACCAGGCACTGCTGTACATTGAGCTACAATATCACAAGAGTTTGGACTCTGAGTCAGAGTCATTTTCCACTGTTATTTGTAAACTAACTGTACATTTTCAGTTATAAAACTGATGATTGTTGGTTTTTGATTCAAAGTATTGATGATGGGTATACTGTTGCTTCATGTGATGTATGCATGTGCTTACTGTGACTGTCACCCTGATATTGGCTACTCGGTAGCTATTTCCTGCGCCGTTGTCAGACAGTCTTTGTCAAGTGGGAGAAAAGGGCACTGTGTCCCGGTGTTGTTACCCATCATGCCCTCGCCATTGAGTAGTAGACTGTATGTATCAAGGTGACATCTATACTGAATAAAAATATATAAAACATGCAACAATTTCAAAGTTCATATATTTCAAATAACCTTTTTCTTTCTATGGATTTCACATAACTGGGCAGGGGCACAGCCATGGGTAGGCCTGAGGGGCATAGGCCCACCCACTTGGGAGCCAGGTCCACCCACTGGAGATCCAGGCACAGCAAATATGAATTAGTTTTTACCCACAAAAGGTTTTTTAATACAGACAAATGCCCTCCCAGGCCAACCCATGGCTGCACACCTGACCAGTCATGTGAAATCCATAGATTAGGGCCTAATGGATTTATTTAAATTGACTGATTTCCATCTATGACCTATAACTCTAAAATCTTCCATTTTTGTATTCATATTTTTTTCAGTACATTATTATTATTATTATATTCAACCCAAGGGCACAATGGCCACTGGCCGCAAAAGGCATGGATTTTCTTAGGGGGCATTACGGCCACAAAAGGGGGATGCCACCAGGGAAATTTGATGCATTATCAAGTGCTTGTCAAATTGTGAACGAGAGACTGATGAAGTGTGTAGCCTGCACAAAAAAAAAAACAAAGCAGAGCTCATGCCTTTCAATGGTACTTTTTTCAAATCATCATTAGTTGCATTATCCAGCCTTAGAATGTATTAAAAATCAAAACATAATAACCAACGTTTGTATCACAACTAAAGTTGCATAAATAACTCTAAATTAAGTATATAGGAGGACCGGTTTCTTTAACCGCATCAACACAGAATAGACGCATGTGCGCACTCCCTCAGAAATCGTTTTAGAAAAATAAAATAGAACAGATATTTTCTCCATGACCACATTCAGGAACACACCAAATTGCAGCGTTCATGCAGTAACCAATGGGGTGCTCGAGGGTGGGATGTTCATGAAGGAACCAATTTTTTACAGAGAGAATGCGCTGGGAGGTATTTTGTCAACATGTACTTAGGCATATTTAAACACTTCCGTTTTTTCCAATCACGAGTATCACCTGTCAAGTTAAGGATAAGATTTCGGCACACCCCTCGACTGTGGTCCAAACACTTATGACACACCCTCGCCATCTTGGCAAGTGTCCAGCCCTCGTTTTTTAGTCAGCTTTGCGAGTGTACAATTATGTTCACTCAGGGGTCTGAAACTCCCCATATTTCAATTCGCGATGATTGTACATCCGCTAAGAAAAGGATGCGAAAACTTAAAAACAACATCAATATAGTAGAATAGATCAAATAAGTCAACATACAAGTGTAAGTAAAAACAAATGTAAATAAGTTAGAAATTGTGCTACTAATGCACATGACAGCACAAACGTATCGTAAAAAGTAAATATGTTTTTGTTTGGTTATCTTTTGAAAATTTTAGAAATTAAAAAATGTTCCTTCTTCAGAAGTTCCAGCTAGGCAGGCTAACGTTAGTTAGCTAATTCATTTTCTCGCTATCATACAGAAGGCGTATATTAATAATTAGATATTTTAAATAAGTAGACATGCACTCTTATTTGACTGTAGCGCATTTAAAGCACCCACAAGCTAGCTTACCTGTGGCTAAAACACAATCATCGCGGGATGAACGCGTGACGAATTTCCGGCCAAGTGTGGTCTATTAAAAAATCATTACTTCCTCGCCCTGCAAGTGTATACTCGTCAGACGTCATCAGAAGTGTCCACTTAATTTGAGAACGGAGGGGATAGGTTGTGTCTTTTCAGTCAACCATAGTTTTGGGGCTAGACATGGCAACCCTGGCTGCTACCCATACTTGAACTGGCAACCTAACGTTCGCTAACTAGCAAAAATGTTTGATAACATATCTTGCTAATATAATGACTCTAATATCCAAGCTGAACCTTGCTTAGTAAAATACTTAGAATTCATAAACAGCTCAAAGATGGACTGACAATTACAGTAAATCATACTCACTTCGCCTACTTTTCTGTAACAGTTCGCTACAATCAGCACTTAATCTTTTCCACATGGATAAATTCCTCAGTCGCTGTGCGTGACCGAGAAACACTACAACCTTATACTTCCGGGGTACAGTTTAGTTTACCGTATGGATACTGAAAAAAATTATATAAAGTAAAGTTTTAAAAAATGATTATAATCACTCACATCGGTAATCCATTTTTTTAATTTTATTGGAAAATATTGAAGAGTTAATTATCTAGTAGGTCTATCTCAGAAGAATAATGCATTGTATCAAGTATGGGTAACTGCATAGGTGTGTGTGTCTGAAAGTCCTTGGTATATTCTTTATATATACACATTTGTGTTCCACCAGGTACTTTTTGTATTCATTTGTTGTTTATTAAAAAATGTAAATAAAGTGTGTGTCTGAATGCTGACGTGTCAACAGAAGTGGGAGGATCAACCGCGAAATGCGTTACACCAGCACTCTGTAATTGGTTAGATATTTTTGATTGAAGCGGGTTGTTTTTCCATATCTTAACACGTTTTTATTAGTCAGTTCAAGACGGTGTGAAGCAATACTGGGATAGCTAAAAGCCACTCTATTCTTGATAGAGAATCATACTGTGCCATTTGAATGATAACAAAACACACAACAAATATAGAGCTGACAGGGATTATTGAGCAGAGGAGAAAACATTTAAGGAAAGAACTGAATAAGGGGTTATTTTTTCTAAATTATTGGAACACAACCATTCCATTGAACCCTGACACACTGACAGAAGTAGCATAGGCCACTAATCAGCAGTGTAAGAAAAGGTAAGTCACCAAGTAAAATCCTACTTGAGAAAAAGTCTACAAGTATTCGGTTTAAAATGTATCAAAAGTAAAAGTATAAATAATTTAAAATGTCTTATAATAAGCAAAACAGACAACACGATTTTCTTGTTTTTTTAATTTAGAGGTTAGCCAGGGGCACAGTTCACCACTCAGACAAAATTCACAAATAAAGGATTTGTGTTTAGTGAGTCTGCCAGATCAGAGGCAGTAGGGATGTCCAGGGATGTTCTCTTGATAAGTGTGTGAATTAGACAATTGTCCTGTCCTGCTAACCATTCAAAATGTAACGAGTACTTTTGGGTGTCAGAGAAAATGTAAGTAGTAATAAGTACATCATTTTCTTTAGGAATGTAGTGGAGTAAGGGTTAAAGCTGTCAAAAATATAAATATTAAAGTGCAGATACCCCCAAAAAAACACTGCTAATCAGATCTATCTCAGGAAAACCTTTACACAGCCGTCGTGTTGTCTGAACTTAATGACGGTGTTGGAGTTGTGAGCGGACACGCAGTCGTGGGTGAACATGGAGTACAGGAAGGGACTAAGCACGGCTGCTCGAGGTTCGACTGTCTGCTGCCCTGGAACCTTAAACCACAAAGTCTCCATCTGCCTCTCCCGAGTCCAATCCAGCGGTGGATCCTTCATCTGCTCCTAGGATGGAGCCACAGTCTGCAGCTACTACAGATGCCAAGTGCAGCCAGAACTTTGGGGCCTCTCCAGCCACGCCTGCCAGCAACGTACTAGTTCCAGCCCAGAAGGTCCTTCTACCTTCAGACCTTTCAGACCTCTACTCAGGGGACCTGCCAGACATCACCCCGGGTGACCCACCAGAAGGCACCCCTGATGCTCCCTGTGACCTAGATGTCAATTTCCCTGCCCCCACCATAGGGTAAGTGTCCCCTTCCTCCCGAATATGGGCAGAGTCAGAGTTTCCTTCCCCCACGGTAGGGTCAGAGTTCCCTTCCTTCCTGGTAGGGTCAGAGTTCCCTTCCTTCCTGGTAGGGTCAGAGTTCCCTTCCTTCCTGGTAGGGTCAGAGTTCCCTTCCTTCCTGGTAGGGTCAGAGTTCCCTTCCTTCCTGGTAGGGTCAGAGTTCCCTTCCTTCCTGGTAGGGTCAGAGTTCCCTTCCTTCCTGGTAGGGTCAGAGTTCCCTTTCCTCCTGGTAGGGTCAGAGTTTCAGTTTCCTGTGTACCTGAAATGTGTAAAGTGTCCTGTCCCTCAAGTTGGTCCAGTGTATCCTGCCCAATGGTAGGTCAAGAGTTGCCCGCCTTCCTGGTAGGCCCAGTCTACCATGGCCACCCGGTAGGCTCGCAGTTTCCATTCATACCCGACCCTCAGTCTCTGGCAATAGTTGCAAGTTAAAACTTTTCTGACTTAGAGTTGAAGTCGGAAATTTACATACACCTTAGCCAAATACATTTAAACTCAGTTTTTCACAATTCCTGACATTTAACCCCAGTAAAAAATCCCTGTCTTTGGTCAATTAGGATCACCACTTTATTTTAAGAATGTGAAATGTCAGAATAATAGTAGAGAGAATTATTTATTTCAGCTTTTATTTCTTTCATCACAATCCCAGTGGGTGAGAAGTTTACATACACTCCATTAGTACTTGGTGGCATTGCCTTTAAATTGTTTAACTTGTGTCAAATGTTTCGGGTAGCCTTCCACAAGCTTCCCACAATAAATTGGGTGAATTTTGACGTCTTGAGATGTTGCTTCAATATATCCACATAATTCACATAATATCCACATAGTCTCAGGATGGTAAGTTTGTGGTTGAAAATATCCCTCTAGTGGTGTGGGGGTTGTGCTTTGGCAAAGTGGGTGGGGTTATATCCTGCCTGTTTGGCCCTGTCCGGGGGTATCATCGGATGGGGCCACGGATGGGACCCCTCCTGTCTCAGCCTCCAGTATTTATGCTGCAGTAGTTTGTGTCGGGGGGCTAGGGTCAGTCTTATATCTGGAGTATTTCTCCTGTCTTGTCCTGTGTGAATTTAAGTATGCTCTCTCTAATTCTCTCTTTCTTTCTCTCTCTCAGAGGACCTAAGCCCTAGAACCATGCCTCAGGACTACCTGGCATGATGACTCCTTGCTGTCCCCAGTCAGTCCACCTGGCCGTGCTGCTGCCCCAGTTTCAACTGTTCTGCCTGCGGCTATGGAACACTGACTGACCTGTTCACCGGACGTGCTACCTGTCCCAGATCTGCTGTTTTCAACTCTCTAGAGACAGCAGGAGCACCCTCGACAACTACTGTGATTATTATTATTTGACCATACTGGTCATTTATGAACATTTGAACATCTTGGCCATGTTCTGTTATAATCTCCACCCGGCACAGCCAGAAGAGGACTGGCCACACCTCATAGCCTGGTTCCTCTCTAGGCTTCTTCCTAGGTTTTGGCCTTTCTAGGGAGTTTTTCCTAGCCACCGTGCTTCTACACCTGCATTGCTTGCTGTTTGGGGTTTTAGGCTGGGTTTCTGTTCTGATATATCAGCTGATGTAAGAAGGGCTATATAAATAAATTTGATATGATAATTTTCCTGCCTCATGATGCCATCTATTTTGTGAAGTACACCAGTCCCTCCTGCAGCAAAGCACCCCACACCATGATGCTGACAACACCCGTGCTTCACGGTTGGGATGGTGTTCTTCAGCTTGCAAGCCTCCCCCTTTTTCCTTTTTGTTTCATCAGACCAGAGGACATATCTCCAAAAAGTAAGATTTTTTTAATGGCGGATTTGGAGTAGTGCCTTCTTCCTTGCTTTCAGGTTATGTCGATTTAGGACTCATTTTACTGTGGATATAGATACTTTTGTACCTGTTTCCTCCAGCATCTTGACATGGTTCTTTGCTGTTGTTCTGGGATTGATTTGCACTTTTCGCACCAAAATATGTTCATCTCTAGGAGACAGAACACATCTCCTTCCTGAGCAGTGTGATGGCTGCGTGGTCCCATGGTGTTTACACTTGCGCACAATTGTTTGTACAGATGAACGTGGTACCTTCAGGCGTTTTGAAATTGTTTCCAAGGATGAACCAGACTTGTGAGGGTCTACAATTTCTTTCTGAGGTCTTTGCTAATTTCTTTAGATTTTCCCATGATGTCAAGCAAAGAGGCATTGAATTTGAAGGTAGGCCTTTAAATACATCCATAGCTACACCTCCAATTGACTCAAATTATGCCAATTAGCCTATCAGAAGCTTCTAATGCAATAACATAATTTGTAAGAATTTTTCAAACTGTTTAAAGGCAGTCAACTTACTGTATGTAAACTTTTGACCCACTGGAATTTTGAGACAGTGAAATAATCTGTCTGTAAACAATTGTTGGAAAAATGACTTGTGTCATGCACAAAGCAGATGTCCTAACCGACTTGTAAAAACTATACTTTGTTAACAATAAATTTGTGGAGTGGTTGAAAAACGAGTTTTAATGACTCCAACCTAAGTGTATGTAAACTTCTGACTTCAACTGTAGGTTCCCGGACTTCAGCCTTTGGTGCTTGGCCCCCAGTCCTCTGTCGTTCTAGGTCTCCAGCACTAGTAGCCACTAAGTTTGTGTTGGGAATGTTATTGCGCTAATAGGGGGTGCAATAGTGAGTTATGGTTACATTATTGTGCAGTGTAAACTGTGTAGATAAGTTTGCAATTAAGAAGTTGCAATGTTTGCTACCTCTCGGGTATTGCTAGCTCTGTTTATGTGCCCCATGCATGCTACTTTGTCTAGTATCATTAAAGTATGTTTTGAGTATCACTATCCATTATTCACGTGTGATTGGGTTTGACTAATCTAGCAATGTTTATATTATATGCATGCTACTGCTGCCATATGTTTATAGCTGCAATATGTATAGCCTGTTGTGTTACTTGTGTAGTAGCTGGTGCCCTTATACAGATTCTAAAAGTTTCCAGAATGTTTCAGCACAAGCGCGGTAGCCCTAAATTAAGATATCAGCTAGGCCAGAGAGATAGCCAAAAAACATCCATGGCCTTAATGTCACGGCTGTCGAATGAAGTAGACCAAAGCGCAGAGTTGTGAGCGTACATATTCCTTTTTATTAGGATGCCAAAAACAATAAAAAATACAACAACCGTGACGCTTAACGACTATGTGCCACAAACAAAGTTAACGTCCCTCACTGAAAGGAGGGAAAAGGGCTACCTAAGTATGGTTCCCAATCAGAGACAACAATAGACAGCTGTCCCTGATTGAGAACCATACCCGGCCAAAACATAGAAATAAAAAATCATAGACAACAAAAACCTAGAATGCCCACCCCACATCACACCCTGACCTAACCAAATAGAGAAATAAAACAGTTCTCTAAGTTCAGGCCTTCTATTTCTCTCTCTCTCTCTCGCCATGTGTATTCTTTAATTATGTCTAGATGCTATACTATTGCATTCATTCATGTGTTTATATTATGCCACAGTTTGCTCATCTACTTATTGTTATATTGCACGTGTATATTTATCTTCATATCTTCAAATGGATAACAATTGTATTGTTTCAGAACCACACACAAGTACATATAAACATCTTTAAATGGAAGCACCTGTGTCCACACGTGTGTGTGTGTGTGTGTGGTGGTGACTATCAAGAGTATAGCTATGGGCCTCAACATCATATTCTAACCAGATAGCACTGTAGTGGGCACATCTTAGCGAATCAGTTGAAATGTACTAGCAGATGAGGGCATTCACAACTGACCTCTCAGGTGAGCTCCAGCTAGTTCAAATTTGGCTTACTCATTAATAGCCTATGACTTAGCTATTTGACATTGTGCCAGTGAATTGAAGTTGAACATCGTCAAATCCGTCCTTTTAATTAGGCTTAATTGCACCAAATATAGCTTATTTAATTGATGTCCTAGCTAGGCAATAGATCGCAAAGTAGGGGCACCCACGATTCCCCACTGAGCTAAATGTTTGGGAAAAGGCAAATTCCCGTTCTCCATGAAAGCTTCTCAAGTGCAAATACTGTCCAGCAGTTCAAATCAGCCATTTTTGTTAATAGGAGGGGTATAATTATGATCACACTTCCTCAATGTAAATATTATGGGGACACCTATACATTTGGCAGCCAACCACAAGTTATCTGTAGTCTATTTGTATTTATTATGGATCCTCTGTTACGTCTGTATTTGGAATGAGACCAAGGCGCAGCGTGGTAAGCGTCTTTCTATATTTTGACGAACACCCAAAAAACAACAAAAGATCAACGAACATAACCTTCCGCAGGCTACACAGTAACTGTACAAAAACAAGATCCCACAAACTCAGGCTGCCTGGAAAACAGGCTGCCTAAATATGATCCCCAATCAGAGACAACGATAGACAGCTGCCTCTGATTGGGAACCATACCTAGCCAACAAAGAAATAGAACACATAGATTTGCCCACCCAAGTCACACCCTGACCTAACCAAATAGGGAATAAAAAGGGCTCTCTAAGGTCAGGGCGTGACATCCTCATCCTTTGGTCCAGAAAAATTAAGACAGTTATACCATTTAAAAAACATTACAATACATTCACAACAGATTTTACAACAAATTAAGTGTGTGCACTCAGGCCACTACTCTACCACCACATATCTACAACACAAAATCCATGTGTAGGTGTGTGTATCTGAGTGTTTGTATTTAGCTGCTGCCAAGGCTACAGCTACTCTTCCTGGGGTTCGGCAAAATTAAGGCAGTTATACAATAAAATACTTTCATAACAGATTACATAACACACTAAGTGTGTGCCCTCAGGCCCCTACTCCACTATCACATATCTACCACACAAAATCCCTGTGTACGTGTGTATAGTGCATATGTTATCATTTGTGTGTATGCATATGTCTGTGCCTATGTTTGTGTTGCTTCACAGTCCCTGCTGTTCGATAAGGTGTATTTTTATATGTTTTTTAAATCTGATTCTACTGCTTGCATCAGTTAACTGATGGGGATTAAAGTTCCATGTCGTCATTGCTCTATGTAGTACTGTGCGCCTCCCATAGTCTGTTCTGGACTTGGGGACTGTGAAGAGACCTTTGGTGGCATGTCTTGTCGGGTATGCATGGGTGTCTGAGCTGTGTGCTAGTCTTTAAACAGACAGCTCGGTGCTTTCAACATGGCAATACCTCTCACGAATACAAGTAGTGATGAAGTCAATCTCATCTCCACTTTGAGCCAGAAGAGATTGACATGCATATTATTAAATGTTTGCTCTCTGTGTACATCCAAGGGCCAGCCGTGCTGCCTCGTTCTGAGCCAATTGCAATTTTCCTAAGTCCCTCTTTGTGGCACCTGACCACACGACTGAACAGTAGTCCAGGTGTGACAAAACTGTAGCCTGTAGGATCTGCCCTGTTGATAGTGCTGTTAAGAAGGTAGAGCAGCGCTCTATTATGGATAGACTTTTCCCCATGTTAGCTACTGTTGTATTAATATGTTTTGACCTTGACAGGATTCCAATCCAGGGTTACTCCACTCAGTTTAGTCACCTCAACTTGCTCAATTTCCACATTATTTATTATAAGATTTAATTGAGGTTTAGGGTTTAGTGAATGATTTGTTCCAAATAAAATGCTTTTAGTTTTGGAAATATTTAGGATGAACTTCCTCCTTGTCACCCATTCTGAAACTACCTGCAGCTCTGTGTTAACCTGTTGCGACGAGCAATCCCGTATCCGGGAGCATAATTATAGCCTCAAGCTCATTACCATAACGCAACGTTAACTATTCATGAAAATCGCAAATGAAATGAAATAAATATATTGGCTCACAAGCTTAGCCTTTTGTTAACAACACTGTCATCTCAGATTTTCAAAAAATGCTTTTCAACCATAGCTACACGAGCATTTGTGTAAGAGTATTGATAGCTAGCATAGCATTAAGCCTAGCATTCAGCAGGCAACATTTTCACAAAAACAAGAAAAGCATTCAAATAAAATCATTTACCTTTGAAGAACTTCGGATGTTTTCAATGAGGAGACTCAGTTAGATAGCAAATGTTCAGTTTTTCCAAAAATATTATTTGTGTAGGAGAAATCGCTCCGTTTTGTTCATCATGTTTGGCTAAGAAAAAAACTTGATGAACAAATATGCAGCACTTTGCTCATGCCAGTCCTCTCTCGAAGACAAAATTAGTCTTCCTAGTCGGATTCTGCAATAATGTGGATGTGTGTGCGCAGCTGTTTCAGCGTGTTGTGGAAGTCGAGCAAGAGTAGACTACAAAAATCCTGGAGTCGTTCATCCCTATAGCCATCTAGCTTGCTAGTAATTCTAGCTTTATGTTAGCTATAATTATTTTGCTTGTCTCTGGAACTTGTATGGGAACATCTGAACAGTGTGACACACCTGGTTAGTTTGCTAACCTTAAACATTAGCTAGCAACCCATCTAGAACATAGATGGCTAGCTAGCTCACTACCAGAGCTGGCAATTTAATTAACGTTAGTAAAATAGCTAAGTTACACTGTGCTTGGGGCTGAAGCTACTGTGATATAGAACTGGCATCTCTGGCGCTGTCCATGGAACTGGAAGTTGACTGGCTGACTTCGATTGCTAGCTATCTAGTTTACCAGCTGACAGCTGTACAGCAACGTGACTGATGGGCCAGTGTGAAAAAAAAAAAAAAACTTGTTTAAACTGATGGAAATGTTAGTTAGAGCAAATTATTAACACAAATACTTCAACAAAATGAATCTCAGTATTCTTATTTACATAAAAAGAGCACCAGTTTCTTTCATTTCAAAGAGGTAGATACGCTTAATGATGGACCAGGAAAGCTACATCTTAATAGCCCCAGTCTTTCATCAAGGAGGCAACAGTTCATTGACATCTGTGTCTAAAGGGGAAGTCTGAGATTTAGGCCACACAATCACCAAACAGAAAGTAAAAACCAAGGAGGATAAAAATTACATCTCAACTGACACAAAATATGACAATGAAACCCAGAAGATTGAGAAACAGACTGCAGGTAACCTTGCCATTTTCAAAGGCATTGAAAAGCACATACCCAGTACCGGCAAATGCCAGCTCCAGACATGGCCACGGGCCATGTTTACACCTTTGTCTCAGTGTAAAGAGCCACAATGTTTCCCCAGACCATGTCCCAACAGGCAACAGATGATGTCCAATGGCCATTGACCGGTATGGGGCAGGCTACCCAACCATGTCTTTGTTACAGGTAAGATTGATTTAGAAATAGTTTATCTTATCAGTAACATTTCACCCTAACTAAGCATGGTACAGTCCTTACATATTTTATTAGAATGGAATATTGTTGTTTTTAATCTATAACATGTAGCAATGGGCAGCACCCATGGAAGATCTAACACCATCTTAAATTGAGTATGTCACTCATTCATGAGAAGAGGTTCTTCCACCATGCGGGAATGCTTCACCCATCCTCAAGACTCCTTTTTCTGGAATTTAATAAACTTTTCCTTGACAAATAATGTCGTTTTGTCTGGTGTCCATTATAAACTATAAATAGTAGCTAGGTTACGTCCACAGAACCACAGCGCTGTCGATTTTCACAATTCTGCTGTCCTTGGTGTTGAAGTTAAACGTGTCCGCCTGTGCGGCGGGTCATATTTTCGATTTTTAATTCAAAACTATGAATGATCATTATTTCACCACAATCTAGACATATTTTGTTTGTAGTAGCGTTGACAACATTGAACTGTGACATGCCCTCAAAATTACATTTCAGAATGGTAGCGTATTATAAAGTTATTATGACATAACTGCAGATCGAACTGTAGAAGTCTGGCGAACTATAGATATGTAGTCTGGCGGTCTCAAAAGTAACAACGTGTGTTTGATGTCTGCAGAACATAGATGACGCATTCAAGGTTATTTGGCTATCTGGTGTCTGCATGTAATTATTGACTAATCTGTGGCTGGACTATTTTCAGGTGAGCTCAAATTTGGTACTTTAGATCAGTGATTTTGGCTGTGGAAAATAGGCTGTCTTCGTGTGTATCTAAGAGCAACCACTAACAATATTTATTCTGAACCTTTGAGGCTTTGGAGAGCCATAAGCATGCCAAGGGGGCAATATGATGTCATCCTTCCTTATGGTCTGACTACCATGCTGGAGGGTTTGTCCCGGGCTGTACTGAAAAAGAGACCAGACAACCTTAAACTCTTCGCCCTTTACTATCTGACAGAGCTGAAGAAATTCAAAAATGGTAGGAACAAATGGACTCCATCCTTATGCATTGCATGGATTATTTATTGACAATGATTGAGCTTTTTATCTTGAATCTAGAGAACCCCTCCTTTGGGATAAAGAAGCTTGTGGTAGATTTCCACAAAAATAGGGGTAAGGAACAAGGCAGGAATCACATTTCATTATACCAAGAATGCCTTTGTACTACACGTCAATTGAATCATGTGACAATCACTAGCCTATAACATAAAATACAAAAGTACTTCCATACAATTCCATATAGATTTATCGGATCGCTTTGAGTAGACTTCTCTAACGTGCATAGGCTCTTTCTTTTTAGCCGAGAGTTTACACGACGATGGTTTTGAGGAAGAATTGAAAATGATTGGTTTCGAAGGCATACAACCAGGGCTCTCGAGATTAACCAGGGAGGAACCGACATCACCATCACGTTCAGTTCCAGATAGGGTCACTAGGATTTCGTCCACAGCGAAGGGGGACGCAGTCCTAGGTACACATATAATGGAGAGCAATTTACAGATCAACGGTGGCCAAGATAATTACGCACGACCCAAATCTGCCCTCGTGGTAAGTCAACCGGGTATTTCGCCTGTTACATTTGACTGGAGATTTAAATCAAGCAGTGTAAAACAGTCGGTGAACGCACGAGGGCAAGAAGTTGAAGCCAAACAAGGTGGAGCCCCCAACAAACCCGCCAATACACGATCAAGCGGAGGTTCGGAAAACGGGACGGTCGGAGACGCACCTGTCCAGGCGGCCAGTAATCCATGCACTGAGAACAAGGTAACCCTAATCACACTAAATTACAAAGAAACACTCGACACACCATGTAAACATGTCGACGAAATAAGAGAGTTAGTCCATGAACTCAGCAAAGCCCCAGAACAACGTGAAACAATACTAGTGACCGAAGGGCTTCCCTCTCCAAGAGGAGATGCTTCCACAATTCCACAGTCACAGTCTCCCGTAGCACAAAGAGCTGCAGCAACAACTACGGGACCCAAGAGGGAAAGCCACGGTGTCAAAACACAGGTCATAGCGACCACAAACCGACGAAGAGTTCGGATCGATGCATGGGCGCAAGTGCCAGGGAAATCCTTCACCCGGAGCTCAGCCGATAGACCTTCAGGGTGCACGAATGAGAGACGCTCACTCAACGCTGCAACAGTTGTGCATTCTGAACAAGGTATTTCGAAAAAAGTACTTAATTGTCTTCTCGCCATGAATGATCAATTAAACATGTTTTTGTTTTTTAAAATACATAAATCAGAGCAGCACTATAAAAAGATGGCATAATAAAATGGGTTGGTGATGTTTCATCTTTGTTTTTGTCTGTCAGGCTATCAAGATACTGAGCACCCAAGAGATGATGAAGTGTCACCAGAAACAAACCATGACGACGAAGCATGGAGAGGTCAACACATCAGTAAGGGCGAGAGTCATGGAAAATTATTCGTTCCAATACAATATCATGCGCCATGCTGTTGCGCTCAGCTACGGTATCATCAAGAGTGCGCCTGCCACTATTCTACGCCACAAGACTACAGTTATTCCCACTTATTACCGACCCACCACCCAGGTCTACTGCACAATCAGTGCGCATACGACTACTCGCCTGTTTGTCAATCTCAAATAAACCTGTGCCACTGCGCTGCAGAGAGCACGGTGCCTCTTGCCATACACGTGCCACGGTGCGTAATGGTTAGGCCTCACACTACTGGTCGTTTGAAGCAGCAGACGCAAATCAAATCCTGTCAGACTTCGACAACAACTAATTGCTGGAATGAGGGCCCTGCAGTGACCAGGCGACGATGCGCTTACCCTACCCTGATGTCAAGCAGCTACTATCCAACAGACAGTGATTCCTATTGTCTGCCTTTGCAGCCGAGGTCAACGATGAAATACGTTCCTGTCTATGTACCGATGGATGGCCACTCCGTGCGAAAAGCCCTGGCTCCTGCTCACCCCGCCGCCTACGTACCATTCAGCTACGTGTTGGAAGCTGAGGAAGGAAGGAGGGCGCGTCCTAGTGTCCCCTTCAAACGGGTCGCTTTAAGTAAACCCTGTGGTGGCTTGAACTAACTTGGATCAGCCAACTTGTGATGGCTACATGGATTTTTGCCATCAATAAAACATGTGAACTAAACACTCTTCTTTATGTTCTGTGTGGATGGACTAAACAAGAAAAGAAAATACAAGTAGTCAGAATATTAGATCAGTAACAGTAGGACTGTGGGATAACACATTAAAATATCAGAAATTAAGTGTTATAAACTAATAAATCCCAACCACATGTATATGTGAGTGCAGTTATTTTTTTGTAACAGAAAAATGAAATAAAGTTGTGGGCACAAAACAGCTGTACATTACATTAGGAGCAACAGATTGAATGTGTGGATACTGTGTGTTTCTATAGTTCAAGGGAGCAAGGTTGTGCAAATGGCACACGGTAATGATGGATTACAGCATTCACAATCAAAACACAATTAGAAACTGGGTGGTTCGAGCCCTGAATGCTGATTGGCTGACAGCCACCGTATATCAGACCGTATACCACGGGTATGACAAAAATGTATTTTTACAGCTCTAATTATATTGGTAACCAGTTTATAATAGCAATAAGGCACCTCGGGGGTTTGTGACATATGGCCAATATACCACAGCTAAGGGCTGTGTCCTTGCACTCCGCGTTGCGCATAAGAACAGCCCTTAGCCATATACCACACCCCCTTGTGCCATATTGCTTAATAAGAACACACAAAAAAGTGATAATAAAATGATGGCTGCATGGAACATGTGACCTAATATAGACGCTAAATTCATATCAAGCATGTTTAACAGCTGAACATTTTGTATCACAAATACATCTATTATTGCTATTTTCATACACAGTGTATTCATTGTAATAAATTAAGGCTTTAATGTATTCATGATAGATAAGGAAGTTGACGTGGATAAGAATCAATCTCACTATTCAAGGAATGAATGTCCATCAGTAAATATCAGGTAACAGGGGATAGTTGCGGTTCCAGTACCCAGTGGAGAACAACCAGTCCTGGGAGCCATTGTGGGGATTCTGACCCTGTTGAAACCACCTGGAGACACAGGATGGATAACGTGAGCATGGGCGGGGTTCAGGCTTTCATCCTGTCATTCTATGGATCAGAGTGAGTATCTACATTACATAAAGTACTGCATGCATGAATAAACATTAAGTCTAAAAAGACAATTATGCGTTGGTTATGTGCAATAAATGGACTGTGGGTATGTATGCAATTATTTTTATTTGGGCCACTAACTGAATTTCAGAGATCAGAACTGATCCATGCACAGTATGTATTAGCACCAGTAGATGGCGCTACCACACAACAGTGTGACAGTGGAGAGCACATAAGGCACGCAATAGAAGAGCAAGCAACTAATACCTGGGGCCGAGGGCAGGGTTTCTTCACATCAAAGCAAAGGTGCAAAACAGAGAACAAGACAATGGAAGAGAAAAGTAGGACTTTGCATTATTATAAAGTAGTAAACTAAATAATGACATGGATTAAATGAAGGGATACCTTTTCTTTTTTTTAATACGCTTGCTTTATTTCAAAATATATGGGTGTATTGATATACAATACATAGAGAGTATAACATAACTGAAATTGTCAAAACATAACCGTATTTCTCTCATTGTCTTACTTTGTTTTCAACTCGTCATCAGATTTGGAATGGGTTTTACATGCAGCTCTCTGTTTCTCTTCTAGTCTCTTCTTCTCCTCACTTGCAAGATCTACAGCAAGGAGAAAACACACAGGGTTTTCACTGATCTATCTTAGATCAACTGTGTGTTCAAGGAAAGTATTTGCAGATAGGGCACAAGCACTTATGATTCGTACCAATATCTCCGTTCTCCATGGCTCGTATGTCTGGCCTAAGCCTGCAGTCTGTCTTTGGGATGAGCCCATCCATATCTTTATCCAGCTCGTTCAGTTGCATGGCAAACGACGTGAAGCTGTACATCTACAAATACAGGACTGAATATTTAAACACAAAGCTATGAAGAAGATTATGCAAATGATGCTTTATGACCTTGAAGTTTCTGAGCCTCTGCATTTCTATGTGCTTGAGTAAACCATGCATCTAAATAGGAGGGTTTCCGATGCGACTAACCTCTGTAGAGTTGACTGGTCTGGGGGCTATCCTCCAAAGGAGATAGCTGCCTGGGATGACCTCGACTGTGTCAGCCTCTGGTAGTGAGATCTCCTCCACTTCCTCACGAGAGCCCTGGACAACAGGACACACAACAAGATCACATGGGAAGTTTCCACAGCCTCAAAGTCAAAATTGGCTACATGGAAAAATGTAAGGTTAGGGTTAGAAATAAAGTTAGCAATGTGGTTAATGTTAAGGATAGGTTTAAAATCACATTTGAAGAGAGATTGTAGAAATAGGCAGGGTTTATGGTTTTGTGGCTGTGGCGACCCACATGAGGGGAGCACTGCACTGAAGCTCTTCTATCTACAACCGTAAGAGCTGTCATCACAGCGACAGGAACACCCGCAGCCAAAATCAACTGACAATCCCAAAGTCGAGAACTGAAGACAGTATAGAAAAGGTCACCCATCCCACACCTCTGCTAATCAATGAATGAGTCACTATAAGATTGCTATATATATATACACATATATATTCGTCCTCTTAACCATCCATATATTGTATGCTCGTGGATTTCAGTTTGTATTGACTGCTATATGAGTGTAATAAAACACTTGAAATTGAAAATACCACAGTGAAAGTGGCTGGAATTAACACCAGCACATGACATTCTTTGCTGTATAAAACAAGCCTCAGGGATGGAGAACTCAAAGCATGTGTTCACCATGTAATGGACTACATGATTTGATGGGGTACATACCGGTTTGCTGCTTTTCTTTTCCACTGTCCCCTTCCCACTTTTCTTATGTGCCTCCAATGCGGCATAATCCACAATGTACATACACTCTGTCCACTTTCCGTAGAGAGAACAGACCTTCTTTTTGCTGTGCCAAACACACACATACTATCAGTTAAAGCACTGCAGACATCACTGACTTCCGTCAATATGGCAACATGCTGGAAAAATACATTACAAACGTGAGATAGATTGATAGGCTGGCTAAATCAAAGCTGCCTACCTTTTGTCCAGAATATAGCCTTCAACTTTGTGCAATTCCTTGCCAAAAAGGCCACAGGGTTTGAAATTCAAACAGCATCTCTCTCCAGTTCTGTAACAAAAACAGAAATACCATCAAATCATTTTCCTTTTCATTTCTTTTAGTCATGCTTCCCCATTCACATATTGCACTTCCTTCTTAGTCAGAGCATGTGACAGTATTTTTGACATACTTGTGGTTGAGCACCTCCACGTTGCCATACTGCTCAATCCACAGCTGCCCCACGATGATGTTGTGGACACAACATGTAGGGTTTGTCCATGTGTAGGCCTCATTGTACCTGGAAGTACAAATAATAACTCTATAACAACATGTCGTGGGAAAGTACATGTTGGTTTCACACAGGCAACATGAGAAAACATCACACATAACTGTTGTGTTGATTGAATGTGGTGTGAAAGTGCATGAATGAGTATGCTTACTTGGGAAGCTCCAGTGTGATGATGCCTTTGGGTTCAGCCTCCACGCTCTTGCCCCAGAACTTGAGTTTGGGGTAGATGGAGCCATGGAACACAAAGTCTTTCTTCAGGCCTTCGGCGTGGAACGCACTGACTGGTGGATGGTGGCTCACCTGCTCTGAGATCAGCCTGAACCCCAGGTCCTCTCTGTCAGAGAAAAAAGGTGAGCTCAACACTTGTCTTTTACCACATCCAAATCCATCACCAGTGTTAGAGAAGAACTCCTACCCTCCCTCTTACCTGACCAGTTCGTAGGTCTCTCCCAGTAGCGGGTTGAAGGGTTTCCCAGTTCTCTCCCACTGGGAAGCCACAGCAGACACAGCAAACGCTGCCACACACTGCCCATGCAAAACAGAAAAATGACTTGATGTGGAGATGTAATGTACAATTTCTTAGCTATTTTTTTTCTAAATACAGTATTTGTTATACATTTCTATGTTTGTCTCTCTCAATTCAAGTGGACAACAAAAAATACAAAATAAAATCAATAATCAAATCCATTTTCCAGATTATTTCTCAAATGTGTGTGTACCTTCATCCTCTCTATGGAGTCAGAGGAGGCGTTGGCCTGGTGGATGAGGTATGTGTGCTCCATGTACTCTGTCAGACGCTGAAGGAAGCTCAGGGGCTCATTAAAAATAACTGGCATGGTAATTTTAGACAGCTCCTAAAAGAGAGAGAACAAGAGAAGTAATGAATGAGAGAGAAAAGGAGAGAGCGCAAGTCAGCTCACAAGTAGTTGTACTATGTGATTCCCATCTATCAACCATTAAATAATCAAGTCTCTAGATTTTACAGGAATGAGCAGTTATTGCATGAGCAGTTCTCATAGGCCCATCATGACAAGCTATAGATTTTTTTTAATGTACATACTATGTATCACATTCACTGTCTTCAAACTCCCTGTCATAGATGAGCCAAGGCGCAGCGTGCATGAAATACCACATCTTTAATAAAGTGAAACCGTCACAAAAAACAGGTAAACAGAAACCGAGCGTGACGCAATCGTGGCGCACACAAACACACACAGAAAATAAACAATTACCCACAACGTTAGGTGGGAAAAAGGCTGCCTAAGTATGATTCCCAATCAGAGACAAAGATAGACAGCTGCCTCTGATTGGGAACCACACTCAGCCAAAAGCAAAGAAATAGAAAACAGAATGCCCACCTAAATCACACCCTGACCTAACCAAATAGAGAAATAAAACGGCTCTGTAAGGTCAGGGCAGTACACCCCCCCTCCCCGCTGGAGGCTCCGGACTGGGGACCCCCGCTGGAGGCTCCGGACTGGGGACCCCCGCTGGAGGCTCCGGACTGGGGACCGTCGCTGGATGCTCCGTGCCCTGTATTTTCATTGCAGGCTCCGGGCCATGGATCATCACTACAGGCTTCGTGCCATGGATTATCTCTGGAGGCTCCGGGCCATGGATTATCACTGGAGGCTTCGTGCCATGGATCGTCACTACAGGCTCCGGGCCATGGATCATCACTGGAGGCTTCGTGCCATGGATCATCACTGGAGGCTTTGTGCCATGGATCATCACTACAGGCTCCAGGCCATGAATCATCACTGGAGGCTTCGTGCCATGGATTATCACTACAGGCTCCGGGCCATGGATTATCACTGGAGGCTCCGGGCCATGGATTATCACTGGAGGCTTCGTGCCATGGATCATCACTACAGGCTCCGGGCCATGGATTATCACTGGAGGCTTCGGGCCATGGATTATCACTGGAGGCTTCGGGCCATGGATTATCACTGGAGGCTTTGTGCCATGGATCATCACTACAGGCTCCAGGCCATGGATTATCACTGGAGGCTTTGTGCCATGGATTATCACTACAGGCTCCAGGCCATGGATTATCACTGGAGGCTTTGTGCCATGGATCATCACTGGAGGCTTCGTGCCATGGATCATCACTACAGGCTCCGGGCCATGGATTATCACTGGAGGCTTTGTGCCATGGATTATCACTACAGGCTCCGGGCCATGGATTATCACTGGAGGCTTTGTGCCATGGATTATCACTGGAGGCTTTGTGCCATGGATCATCACTGGAGGCTTTGTGCCATGGATCATCACTGGAGGCTTCGTGCCATGGATCATCACTGGAGGCTTCGTGCCATGGATCATCACTGGAGGCTTCGTGCCATGGATCATCACTGGAGGCTTCGTGCCATGGATCATCACTGGAGGCTTCGTGCCATGGATCATCACTGGAGGCTTCGTGCCATGGATCATCACTGGAGGCTTCGTGCCATGGATCATCACTGGAGGCTTCGTGCCATGGATCATCACTGGAGGCTTCGTACGTGGAGCCTCTCGTACAGGTCTCACCGGACTGAGGAGACGTACTGGAAGCCTGGTGCGTGAAGCTGCCACAGGACTTACCACGCTGGAGAGGCATACTGGAGGCCTGGTACGTGGAACCGGAACAGGTCTCACCGGACTGGGGAGATGCACTGGAAGTCTTCAAACTCGCAGTGGTCTAAGGCACTGCATCACAGTGCTTGAGGCGTCACTACAGACCCAGGTTCCATCCCAAGCTGTGTCACAGCCAGCAAAAACTGGGAGAACCATGAGGTGGCGCACAATTGGCCCAGCGTTGTCCGGGTTAGGGGAGAGTTTGGCCGGCCGGGATGTCCTTGTCCCATCGCGCATAAGCGATTCCTTGTGGCGGGTCAACTTCGGTGGCCAGTTGTACGGTGTTTCCGCCGACACGTTGGTGTGGCTGGCGTCTGGGTTAAGCAAGCAGTGTGTCAAGAAGCAGTGCGGCTTGGCAGGGTCGTGTTTCGGAGGACGCATGGCTCTCGACTTTCACCTCTCCCAAGTCCATACAGGAGTTTTCGGTGATGGGTCAAGACTGTAACTACCAATTGAATATCACATGAAAGGGGTAAAAAGTTTTAAAAATTGTAAAAAACAAGTCACATAATAAGTTGCATAGACTCACTCTGTGTGCAATAATAGTGTTTAATATGCTAATTGAATGACTACCCCATCTCTGTACCACACACATTATCTGTAAAGTCTCCAGATTCAACCAAAGTCCAGGGAGTTTTTCCAATGACTCGCAAAGAAGGGCACCTATTGGTAGATTAGTAAAAATAAAATAAAAAGCAAACATTGAATATCCCTTTGAGCATGGTGAAGTTATTAACTGCACTTTGGATGGTGTCTCAATACACCCAGTCACTACAAAGATAAAGGCGTCCTTCCTAACTTAGTTGCCAGAGAGGAAGGAAACCACTCAGGGATTTCACCATGAGGCCAATGGTGACTTTAAAACAGTTACAGAGTTTAATGGCTGTGATAGGAGAAAACTGAGGATGGATCAACAACATTGTTGTTACTATACAATACTAACCTAGTTGACAGAGTCAAAAGAAGGAAGCCCTTACAGAATCAAAATATTTTAAAAATGTATCCTGTTAGCAACAAGGCACTAAAATAGTACTGCAAAAAAAGTGGCAAAGCAATTCACTTTTAGCCCTGAATACAAAGTGGTATGTTTGGGTATAATCCAATACAACACATTCCTGAGTACCACTCTCCATATCTTCAAGCATATTAGCGGCTGCGTCGTGTTATGGGTATGCTTGAAATCGTTAAGGACTGGGGAGTTTTTCAGGATAGAAAAAAAACCCTGAATGGCACTAAGCACAGGCAAAATATACCAAATACTGGGGGATGAATTCACCTTTCACCAGGACAATAACCTAAAACACAAGGCCAAATCTACACTGGAGTTGCTTACCAAGAAGACAGTAAATGTTCCTGAGAGGCTGAGTCACAGTTTTGACTATGGCAAGACCTGAACATTTTTGTCTAGCAATGATTAACAACCAAAAGCAAATTATGCACAATCCAGGTGTGGAAACCTCTTAGAGACATACCCAGAAAGAGAAACAGCTGTGATTGCTACCAAAGTTGATGCTAACATGCATTGATGGAGAGATGAATACTTATCTAATCAAGCTATATTAAAAAAATACATATATATATTGTTTTTACAAGTGTTAGAATTTTTCTTCTACTTTGATATTACAAAGTATTTTGTGTAGATCATTGACATAAACATTTTATGAAATCCATTTTAATCCCACTTTGTAACACCACAAAGTGAGGATAAAGTCAAGGGATGTGTCACGTTCTGACCTTAGTTCCTTTGTTTTGTCATTTGTTTTAGTATGGTCAGGGCGTGAGTTGGGTGGGTTGTCTGTTAGTTTTTCTATGATTTTCTACTTCTGTGTTTGGCCTGGTATGGTTCTCAATCAGAGGCAGCTGTCAATCGTTGTCCCTAATTGAGAACCATATTTAGGGAGCCTGTTTTCGATTGTGTTTTGTGGGTGGTTGTTTTCAGTCTGTGTGTGTCGACACCAGACAGAACTGTTCCGGTTGTTTCTTTGTTGTTTTGTTATTCAGTGTTCAGTTTACTTTATTAAAAGGATGAACACTTACCACGCTGTGCATTGGTCCTCACCTTCTTCCACCACAGACGATCGTTACAGGATGTGAATAATTTGTATAGGCATTGTATATTACCACTCCCTGGCTACTGAACCACATTCTACATCAGGATTATGACATGCTAGATCCTTTATATACATCCTCTAAGATGTTGCTAAAGAAAAGCTCCAGAGAATTGTATAGATATAGGTTACTTACTGCACAGTACATCAGTATAGGATTGACTGATCTACAGTACAGGCACTATGGCCAGGAAGGTTCCCATTACTCATGCTACGGGGTTTGGAGAGGAACAATAAAGCTGAGTGCTTCTGGTTGATAGCTCACCATGCCAATGCATTTCCTCAGGATACTCCAGATGCTGAAGTCATTTCTGGAGAACATGGATGCTGGTAAACTTGTTCTGGAGTGAGGGATATACAGACGCACAAACAGAATCTAGTAAATGTACAAATGACACAAGTATCACGTTGTGCTCTGTTGACTTTGACCCTACCCTTACCGTACAGTGATCTGCATTTCTTTCGATGAGATGTGCCAGGCATGTAACATATACTTTATATCTAATGCAGGAGTCATATCTTATTCAGACGAATATAGTCTGCTGAGTGCAACAAAAGCCTTCAGTTTAGTTTCAGGCATGTGTAGAGCTGACATATAGTGAAGGCCCAGGTCTACAATCAACACTTCTACACCACTACTGTCCAGGAGCCATCCATGGAAATAGCTGCTCCCTGAGGCCTTCACTTCTTTAAGACAAGAGTAATCTTACCAACAAATGTACGTTGGCACCATGAACACCTACGTATATTTAACACAAATGCTTTGCTCACACAAAGATATGTGAAGAAGATAAAAACCTGTGGAGATCCTAGTTTGCACATCCCATTAATCAAATATGCCATTTGATTCCCTTCCTAACTATGCCATTTGATTCCCTTCCTAACTATGCCATTTGATTCCCTTCCTAACTATGCCATTTGATTCCCTTCCTAAATATGCCATTTGATTCCCTTCCTAAATATGCCATTTGATTCCCTTCCTAAATATGCCATTTGATTCCCTTCCTAAATATGACATTTGATTCCCTTCCAAACGATGACATTTGATTCCCTTCCTAACTACCACTGTCAGTCAGTCAGTCAGGTTGGGCTTGACCATTTGAACCACCACAGGTTTTTATGTTTTTAATGTTTTTTCTTTAAGACAGTGAATGGAAAAAGCACTAAAATGCATGGCCTTCCCAAAAGCCTGGCCTCCACTTCTACGCCCTGATCATCGTTCAGCATTCAGATCGGTCAACATAGGGTCCCTACTGAGTTCCAGTTATTGCATGACACTGTGACCTCATCAATGTTTAACTGGTTTTACACAGCGCTCATCCTTCTCAATGAGAGCCTTTCTCCTGCCTGGACCAGCCTAGCTGCCTTGCTAAATTATTCACACACGGACTCTGAAAATACACCATATGTAGTCTAGGAACACAACAAGAAAACAAACAGTAGGGTAAACAACAAGATCCTGATAGTTAGGAGCTGGAAGATACTCCACCTCTGTATTAAGTTGGTCCTAAGAACCACTCATTTCCAACCCTGGTTTGCCTTTTCCACTGCTCTACTATAGGCTTTTTTTTTTACAGAAAGGGTTCTCTCAAACAGAAAGGGAGAGACAAAAGTTTATTTGACAAACAACAACACAAATATGACTTTAAAAGGTACAGGTTACTGCCAAAATAAAGAAAAAGTGACAAAGTGTCTTAACAGGGTGTTGTGCCACCATGAGCCGCCAGAACAGCTTCAATGCGCCTTGGCATAGATTCTACAAGCATCTTGAACTCTAATAGAGGGATGCAACACCATTCTTCCACAGGAAATTCCATATTTTGGTGCCTTAATTTAAGTGTTCAATTGGGTTGAGATCTGGTGACTGAGACACACACCCTTTAAACCCTCTATGCTCTTTTGAGAATCCCTCTTTCAAAGTCCCTGAGATCTCTTCCAGCCATGCTAGCCAAAATACTTTTTATACATGACCCTAAGCATGATGGGATATTTTCATTGCGTAATTAACTCAGTGGAAGTACCTGCTTTCAATGTACTTTGTATACCTCCTTTCTCGTGCTTCCTTTATTTTTGCAGTCACCTGTAACTTATTGTGCAAAGAGGCTTTTCTTTCCAGGTTTAATCCAAATCTGAAGCTTCTACCTTCTAAAACAGCTGTGTACTGTAAACAGGACCGTTCCCTGTGTGTGCTTGGATGTAGGGTGGATGGGAGAGACACTGGGTGGGTAGGAAGGGGTGTGTCGGGGGGGGGGGGCACTTGGCTCAGCTCACCTGTGCCTCACAATCCCATTGGGTCGGGACTCCTCCTCATTGCCATGGTGATTCTCCTGAGACATGCTGGTTGGGCTGCTGCGCTTGCTGCTGAACAGGACAGAGCCTTTCTCCTCGTCCTTGTCAAATGAATGACTGGCCACCGCCTCAAAGAAGCTCAGAGAGTGCTCCGAGTCCGAATCTTGAGATGAAAGGGAGTAAGCAGTCATGTTGTAAAGGCAGGGACTGGATACATGAGTGACAGTGCTATGAATGACTGTGTCGCTATCAACAACTGACACCTTTGCCTGAGCCTCACGAAAGCCCTGATGGGAGAAACCAGATCTGTGGATAGGGTTGTATTTAAAGAGCCCTGAACCAACCTCTGAAGGCTGAAGGCATCAGTCAATCGATCATTGCAAAAATCATCATAACCATTATCATAGTGACCATCTTGTGACTAAAAAAGGCGTTTTCAAAGTGAAATAGTACTTTGTAGGTATTGCTCAACTCCGACTAAATTGGTGCACACAGTACATTCAAGCAAGCAAGTCATCTTAGCATAACATTGTAAACACCTAGACCAGGGGTAGTCAACTCTTACCCTATGTGGTTTGGAGCCTGCTGGTTGTCTGTTCTACCCGATAATTAATTGCTCACACCTGGTGTGCCAGGTCTAAATCAGTCCCTGATTAGAGGGGAACAATTAAAACAAGCTGTGGAACTGGCTTAGAATTCCAGAGTTGAGTTTATAAAATGCATGAACAGCTATAGGCATCAATAAAATAATCATACTGTCAAACAAGACACCAGTTTTCATCTCAAGCTCTCTCACTTCAATTCCAATCTGGTCGTAAATAAAAACAAGCCATACTCACCAGACACAGCATCGTAGAAATCATCATCACTGAGCGCGCTCCGTGGAGAGGAGCCCTTGACAACAGACTGCTCGAGTTTGTGCTGCTCTGTAGCCAGAGTCTGAAGCTCTTCAGACAGGATATTATTCTTCTCAACCTCCTGCTCCAATTTCAGACTGCACACCTGAGCCCCAAACACACACGCCACAAAACAACCACACACAAACACAAGTGGGCACACACATGCACACACGCAGTATAATTAATAATCATACAGTATACGTTTGATGGCACTTCATGGCCTACATAGATTATCTATTTATGCTAAATATCAACACTGAAAAGCAAGTTACAGCATTCAGTGAATAGAGTATAGATATCAGCAGAGATCTCTGTACAGCTGTGAGGATCTGTGTTGTGTCGGTCTGTAGACTACAAGAGCAGCATACTGACTGATCCCCTCTTGTTACTGTGCTCAGATCAGCAGACAGACATCACAGGAACAATACACGTTTAGCTGTAGTGGAGGACAGGTGCCTTAAACCTGCCGTCTCAAATGGCCATCCAGAGAACGATCCTCATGACGGAGAGGAGATCAGATTGACGGAGAGGAGATCAGATAACTACAATAGGCAAGGAAATTTCCAAATAGACTACTTGATCTTCTGTAGAAATATAAAAAGATATACAGTACCAGTCAAAAGTTTGGACACAACTACTCATTCAAGGGTTTTTCTTTATTTGGATAATTTTCTAGATTGTAGAATAATAGCAAGACATCAACACTAGAAAATAACACATATGGAATCATCTAGTTACCAAAAAAGTTTTAAACAAATCAAAATATATTTTATATTTGAGATTCTTCAAAATAGCTACCCTTTGCCTTGATGACAACTTTGCACACTCCTGGCTTTCCCTCAACCAGCTTCACCTGGAATGCTTTTCCAACAGTCTTGAAGGATTTCCCACATGCTGAGCATATCTTGGCTGCTTTTCCTTCATTCTGCACCCCAAATCATCTCAATTGGGTTGAGGTCAGGTGATTGTGGAGACCAGGTCATCTAATGCAGCACTCCACGAGGCACTCACTCTCCTTATTGGTCAAATAGCCCTTACAAAGCCTGGAGGTGTGTTGGGTAATTGTCCTGTTGAAAAACAAATGATAGTCCCACTAAGCGCAAAGTAGATGGGATAGCGTGTCGTGCAGAATGCTGTGGTAGCCATGATGGTTAAGAGTACCTTGAATTCTAAATAAGTCACTGACAGTGTCACCAGTAAAGCACCCCCACACCATCACACCTCTTCCGCCATGCTTCACGGTGGGAACCACACATTGCGGAAATAATCCGCTCACCTAATCTGCATCTCACAATTTGGACTCATCAGACCAAAGGACAGATTTCCACCGGCCTAATGTCCATTGCTCGTCTTTCTTGGCCCAAGCAAGTCTCTTCTTCTTATTGGTGTCCTTTAGTAGTGGTTTCTTTGCAGCAATTCAACCATGAAGGCCTGATTCACACAGTCTCCTCTGAACAGTTGATGATGAGATGTGTCTGTTACTTGAACTCTGTGAAGCATTTATTTGGGCTGCAATATCTGAGGCTGGTTACTCTAATGAACTTATCCTCTGCAGCAGAGGTAACTCTGGGTCTTCCTTTCCTGTGGTGGTCCTCATGAGAGCCAGTTTCATCATAGCATTTTATGGTTTTTGCGACTGCACTTGAAGAAGCTTTCAAAGTTAGAACTTTTCCAAATTGACTGACCTTCATGACTGTTGGTTCTCTTTGCTTATTTGAGTGGTTCATGCCATAATATGGACTTGGTCTTTTACCAAATAGGGATATCTTCTATATACCACCCCTACCTTGCCACAACACAACTGATTTGCTCAAACACATTTAGAAGGAAAGAAAATCCACAAATGAACTTTTATCAAGGCACACCTGTTAAGTGGAATTCATTCCAGGTGACTACCTCATGTAGCTGGTTGAGAGAATGCCAAAAGTGTGCAAAGCTGTTTGAATGCCAAAAGTGTGCAAATGGTGGCTACTTTGAAAAATCTCAAATATAAAATATATTTGGATTTGTTTAACATGTTTTTGGTTACTACATGATTCCATACATGTTATTTCATAGTTTGAAGTCTTCACTATTATTCTGCAATGTAGAAAATAACAAAAATGAAGATAAATCCTGGAATGAGTAGGTGTGTCCAAACATTTGACTGGTACTGTACCTCATAACCACACGCCTTCTCCTTTGCAAAAGCTGCATTTCTTTCATCCATTGAAACACTGTGTTATAGCTAGTACTTCTCTGCATAAAGCCAGATATTTGAACCCAAAAAGTGTATTCATTTTCAACAGACAGGGTTTCTGGTGAGGGCAGCTCATTCACCTTTCTTAAAGATGACGTAAGGTATCATATAGACAAACACCCAGATGTCTCTGAGGACTTTGTAGAAAACAAGCGTACATTTCTAGATCTCCACTGAGATCCACTGAAACATTCAGCGTCAATAACTAAAAGCCTGAATGTAATGGAACTGCTGAACAGTTTAATAACGGGAGATTGTACAATCATCAGAGCCACATCCTATGCAATCTTAGAATATTTATACATAGCATATTCAACATCATATGATAACCAGGGATCTTATGTTATTATGATCCCTCACTTTGGTGAGGGTTGGTGAGGGTTCACCAGTAAATGGAGACAAAATTCAAGCGGAAGTAATGAAACTACAGATTCATCCATGAAATCATACTAAATGTCTGTCCAACAGCTATTGTCATCGTTAGTCCCTGTAACACTGTAATAACATCACCAATTCCCAATCACATGTGAAGTCATACTGAAATGGTAGTATCACCCTTGTCATCATACTACAACATCTACAACCATAAGATGCAGTAGCAGTAAGACACAGTGAAACAGTCACACTTCGAATCAGGAACCAACTACAATAACACACTCACTTCACAATCACAGAAAAGCTCATTGCACCAGAGCTGCAAATAAACTCACAATAAATCCAGCCTCTTCCATTTGCTTTGCTGGTAAAGAGTTTCTCCCACAGCATAGGCCTGCACAGTGGGACACTGGCATTCGTCTGTGAGCTCACAAAACAGAGCACTAATTGAGGAGCCGGCAGCAACGGCAGCAGTAGTAGAATGGTCCCTCAGGAGACGCTGTGTTATAAACAGCATATGATGGTACTGTAGTAGCACTTATCAATAGTAGTAACATTTGCCTTTCCAGTAGTTTGAATTGGTGTATGACTCTGAGTAATGGCAGATGTAGTTCTACAGAGAATTACCATCAGGCAGTCACTATTGTCACATTGATAAAGTTGTTGTGAAGATGGGGAGAGGTATGTCTGTTATAAAAATATGTCCTGCATTTTTGGCACAAAGATCAACTGTACTAGTTCAGGCTTTGATCTTGTCTTGATGTCCGGTAATATGATCAGGTGCAGCAAAGGAAGACCAAGCAAAGCTGCAGTTGGCTCAAAAAAAAGCACCACACCTTGCCCTTAACTGCACACAGAGAACTAACATCAACAATATGCATGACAGTCTTTCATGGTTGAGGGTTGAGGAGAAATTGACCACTACTCTTGTAGTCTTTTGAAGAAACATTTGTGTGTTGAAATTGCCTAACCCCTTGTAAAATCTATTTGCATACAGTGTCATACAGACATACATACCCCACCTGACACGCCACCTCACACAAACACAAACAGTTTGCGAATCAAAACATCAGATATAATCTACAGTATGATGTAAATGCATTTGGACACATTAGTATATCAAACTGTGCCTCATTAATAGTTCACCCTCAGGTCCATGTACACTATTGTATGAGAGAGCAGCATCTACCAAGGTCATGACTGCTGGTCAGTTTCATGCTGTACAGTGGCTCAACAACCTCCTCCACTCAAGGGGCAGTTAGCTAACGCTGCTAGGTTGTAGAACCCATCTCAAGTGGAAGAAAGCTAATGCTGCAAGGCTGTAGAGCCCATCTCAAGGGGAAGCTAGCTAGCACTGCTAGGCTAGAGCCCATCTCAAAGGGAAGCTAGTGTCATGACGATGCCCTGTTGTAATGAGCCCCCATAAATATCTTTCCCCCTTTTCTCTCCACCCTACAGAATGGACTCTTGGAAAGCCATTTGTTAACATAGAGAGAGAGCATGTTAACATCAAAAGGTTGGGGAAAGGTACAACATTTCTGTAATCCAACCAGTTGAAAGTGTCCGTTGGTACTTAAAGAATATGATGTCAGATCAGTTGGTGTAAGGGACATTACATCTGATGATAGGAAAACATAAATTGCATCTTGGAAAGTCTGCACATTGTACTTATCAGATTCACATGGAATTGTTGTGCAATTGAAATGTTTAAATATGAAACTATTTGTGAAAAGATTAAATGTAATTTTAGCTTCTAAATCAGAGAATTGTTTTCAAATAGTAAACTATGCTCGCTCAGTGGAAACGTGGCCAAATGAACAGACATTGGTTGAGAACTATGAAACAAGCCCTTCTCTCCCCCACTACAAAAGGCTGTTGACGCAAGTCAACT
This sequence comes from Oncorhynchus keta, assembly GCF_023373465.1. Classification (NCBI taxonomy): domain Eukaryota; kingdom Metazoa; phylum Chordata; class Actinopteri; order Salmoniformes; family Salmonidae; genus Oncorhynchus; species Oncorhynchus keta. The sequence goes on along the minus strand of NC_068446.1, from coordinate 26,740,619 downwards.
TTAGTTCCGACGACATGAGGACTGGTGTTAGATATTAACAACCTAACGAAATTAACTTTAATTCCCAACGACATGAGGACTGGTGTCCATATGTTTAAAAAGGCTAATATCAACTACAACCTAATGAAATTAACTTTAATTCCCAACAACATGAGGACTGGTGTCCATATGTTTAAAAAGGCTCATTTCAACGCGTAGATGACTATCACCATGCTGGAAGGATGAATTTCTACCAGACCAGACAGAATTCAGTGCGAGCTGATTATGGCAAAATGGTATGAACTTTGAACTCTTGTTCACTAAAGAAGAAGTGATACATCCTAGAAGTCGAGTTATCAGCTGCAGCTGTAAACGTACGTGGTCTAGGAAAGGACAGACCATCTCCTAATCAGAACGACAGGGTACAACGTATCCGCCCTACAACACTACAACCAGACAGATTCTATTCTAATTTTTCCGTTTTTGATTTGTTAAAAAAGTTTGAAATATCCAATAAATGTCGTTCCACTTCATGATTGTGTCCCACTTGTTGTTGATTCTTCACAAAAAAACCACAGTTTTATATCTTTATGTTTGAAGCCTGAAATGTGGCAAAAGGTCGCAAAGTTCAAGGGGGCCGAATACTTTCGCAAGGCACTGTAAGTATTCAGACTCTTTGCTATGAGACTCAAAATTGAGCTCAGGTGCATCCCGTTTCCTTTGATCATCCTTGAGATGTTTTTACAACTTGATTAGAGTCCACCTGTGGTAAATTCAATTGATTGGACATGATTTGGAAAGGCACACGCCTGTCTATATAAGGTCTCACAGTTGACAGTGCAAGTCAAAGCAAAAACCAAGCCATGAGGTCGAAGTAATTATCCGTAGAACTCTGAAACAGGATTGTGTCGAGGCACAAATCTGAGGAAGAGTAACAAAAATGTCTGCAGCATTGAAGGTCCACAAGAACACAGTGGCCTCCATCATTCTTAAATGGAAGAAGTTTGGAACCACTAAGACTCTTCCTAGAGCTGTCCGCCCGGCAAAACTGAGCAATCAGGGAGAAGGGCCTTGGTCAGGGAGGTGACCAAGAACCCGATGGTCACTCTGACAGAGCTCCAGAGTTCCACTGTGGAGATGGGAGAACCTTCTAGAACAACAACCCTCTCTGCAGCACTCCACCAATCAGGCCTTTATGGAAAAGTGTCTGAATAGAAGCCCCTTCTCAGTAAAAGGCACGACAACCTGCTTGGAGTTTGCCAAAAGGCACCTAAAGGACTCGCAGACCATGAGTAAAAGATTCTCTGGTCTGATGAAACCAAGATTTTTGGCCTGAATGTCAAGCGTCACGTCTGGAGGAAACTTGGCACCATCCCTACGGTGAAGTATGGTGGTGGCAGAATCATGCTATGGGGATGTTTTTCAACGGCAGGGACTGGGAGACTAGTCAAAATCGAGGGAAGATGAACGGAGCAAAGTACTGAGAGATAAAAACCTGCTCCAGAGTGCTCAGAACCTCAGACTGGGGCGAAGGTTCACCTTCCATGACAACGACCCTGAGTACACAGCCAAGACAATGCAGGATTGGCTTCGGGACAAGTCTCTGAATATCCTTGAGTGGCCCAGCCAGATTTGAACCTGATCGAACATCTCTGGAGAGACCTGAAAATATCTGTGTAGCAATGCTCTCAGCCCAACCTGAGAGAGCTTGAAGGGATCTGCAGAAAAGAATGGGAGAAACTCCCCAAATACAGGTGTGCCAAGCTTGTAGACCATACCCAATGAGACTCGAGGCTGTAATCGCTGACAAAGGTGCTTCAACAAAGTACTGAGTAAAGGGTCTGAATAGTTCTGTAAATGTAGTATTTCTGTTTTTTATTTTTAATACATATGCAAAAATGTCCCAAAAACAGTTTTTGCCTCGTCATTATGGGTTATTGTGTGTCGACTGAGGAGGGAAAAACTGTTTAATTAATCAATTTTAGAATAAGGCTGTAACGTAACAAAATGTGGAAAAGGTCAAGGTGTCCGAATACTTTCTGAGTGCACTGTCTTTCTCTTCAGTGTATCCTCTTTAATCAGGTGACTTTGTGAATATATGAGTTACTGTTTGTTCGTCTTTACATGCTTGTGTGTTGGAGAGATTTCCCAGCTGATTGTAAACATCACCATAAAAACACTTCTCACGGCTCCATCCCTGTTCCGTCCCCTTTGTCTCCCATAAACCCTCTGCATTAATAAACTACCTGCCAAAGGCACAGCCTTGCTCACTATGTGTGTTTGTGTGTATCGGTAGTAAAGACTAAGTCTATGGCGAATTTCCACTGAGGATTTTCCCTGGGTTTTTACAAAAAGCCTCAGGCTTCTGTGTTTCCACCGCCACGGCCCGGCTCACTGGGCCATGAACTCGATGGACCTGCTCTGATTTGGGGCCAAGGCAAAGCCGCTGGGACTTTCAGGGTTGCATTTGCATAACACTGGCTAACTGTGAACATGGGTTAATACCTTCTCACAAAGCATCTCTTTTGATTATGCAGAGATTGCTGGTTCTGCTCTTCACAAGTCATCAGTATCAGCCATTGCAATGAAAACTCACTTACCAAAAACTAACACTCGAGCAACATTAACATAATCACTGGAGACAGTCGTGTTGCTGTGGAAAAAAGGCATCAGTAGACACAGAAGAGAAGTGACAAACCCCATCCTGTCTGGAGAAGAGGCTGAGGCAGTGCTTGAGAGTCCAGCAAGTTTCACTGGACAGCTCACACACCTCCCTCATCTTCTGCAGCATCATGAGCGGTAGCTCTGAGGGTACAAACAAGGCCACGGGATATTTTAGCTTTGTTCTGAGAGAACAGTTAAATAGTGTTTGTAACGGTAACATCAAATTTACCACTAAAGCCTTGTGGTCTGAATTCAGACTAAATTCAAGCCACTGTCACACCATCCTAGTCTTCCCCTGGAGATACACTGAGTGAACAAAACATTAGGAACACCTTTCTAATATTGAGTCGTGCACCCCCTTTTGCCCTCGGAACAGCCTCAATTTGTCAGGGCATGGACTCTACAAGGTGTCCAAAGCATTCCACAGGGATGCTGGACCATGTTGACTCCAATGCTTCCCCCATTCAAAGGTGCTTACATCTTTTGTCTTGCCCGTTCGCCCTCTGAATGGCACACAATCTACGTCTCAATTGTCTCAAGGCTTAAACATCCTTCTTTAACCCGTCTCCTCCCCTTCTTCTACACTGATTGAAGTGTATTAAACAAGTGAAATCAATAAGGGATCATAGCTTTCACCTGTATTAACCTGGTCAGTCTGTCATGGAAAGAGCAGGTATTCCTAATGTTTTGTACACTCAGTGTAGGTCAATCGGGTTTAGGCATGAGCTTCTGTTGTAAGTGCAATATTTTAAAAAGCACAATTACATTTAACATTTATGCTATGAATGAGGGTATTGTATTACACATCTGTAGAAATGGAGTTCCTATGAAAGAAAAGGCTTTACTCTCTGGAAGTCCATCTTCCTTCACCAAGGAGACGAATGCTCTAACCTCCTGCTCCAGCTTCTGGTGACAAGCTTCAGCTGACTGCCAGGGAGGAGGAGGGAGAGGGAGAAAACATGACCTCCATACATACACTACGGTTCAAAAATTTGGAGTCACTTAGAAATGTCCTTGTTTTTGAAAGAAAAGCACATTTTTTTGTCCATTAAAATAATATTGGGGCCTCCCACTCCTCTTTCTGTTCTGGTTAGAGCCAGCTTGCGCTGTTCTGTGAAGGGATTAGTACACAGCATTGTACGAGATCTTCAGTTTCTTTGCAATTTCTCTCATAGAATAGCCTTAATTTCTCAGAACAAGAATAGACTGACGAGTTTCAGAAGTAAGTTCTTTGTTTCTGGACATTTTGAGCCTGTAATCAAACCCACAAATGCTGATGCTCCAGATACTCAGCTAGTCTGAAGAAGGACAGTTTATTGCTTCTTTAATCAGGACAACAGTTTTCAGCTGTGCTAACATAAATTGCTTTTCTTTCAAAAACAAGGACTTTTCTAAGTGACCCCAAACTGTAGTAGTGTAGTGTAAGTGAACCATGAATTTTAAGGATCTTAAAATTCCCTGTTACATGTAAAAGAATAAGAGAGAATACACAGATCTATTGCAGAAGGAGGACATTCAGGGGGATGGGGAAGGTTGAGATGAACATTCAGGGGGATGGGGAAGGTTGAGATGAACATTCAGGGGGATGGGGAAGGTTGAGATGAACATTCAGGGGGATGGGGAAGGTTGAGATGAACATTCAGGGGGATGGGGAAGGTTGAGATGAACATTCAGGGGGATGGGGAAGGTTGAGATGAACATTCAGGGGGATGGGGAAGGTTGAGATGAACATTCAGGGGGATGGGGAAGGTTGAGTAGAACATTCAGGGGGATGGGGAAGGTTGAGTAGAACATTCAGGGGGATGGGGAAGGTTGAGTAGAACATTCAGGGGGATGGGGAAGGTTGAGTAGAACATTCAGGGGGATGGGGAAGGTTGAGTAGAACATTCAGGGGGATGGGGAAGGTTGAGGAGAACATTCAGGGGGATGGGGAAGGTTGAGGAGAACATTCAGGGGGATGGGGAAGGTTGAGGAGAACATTCAGGGGGATGGGGAAGGTTGAGGAGAACATTCAGGGGATGGGGAAGGTTGAGTAAAACATTCAGGGGGATGGGGAAGGTTGAGGAGAACATTCAGGGGGATGGGGAAGGTTGAGGAGAGATACCAGATGAAGGTAAAGAGGTTGTCGACTGGTATGTCACCTGTAGTGATTCTGTCAGCTCTCCCACACTCATGACTTCTTCCTCGTCCTCCTCGCTGCCCTGCAACTGAGAGCAGTAGTGTGTGCTGTAGGCAGAGTATTCCTCCATAGCGTCCAGCCACACTCATCTGAGCTGCATGATGTACTGCACTGTACTGTGCTGCTTCGTGTTCTGCTCTTAGGCTAATAACTGGGCTCTCACATGACAGGAAGCAAATGAGAAGTTATGAGAATAGCGTTGTTTGTTGCGTGTGTGTGTGTGTGTGTATGTGTATAGGTTTGTTCAAATGTAGGCTGTGTTTTTTAACAGAAAACGGTATGTTTTTGTTTGAACAAAAAAGGATGTTCCTTAGCTTTTGTAAGTATGAAAAAACAGAAGCAATGAAAAACAGTATTGTTGATATACAACAATACTTCAGAAAAACAAACCACATCTCAATGTTATTGTTGTCATTCACGGGGTACTCTTTGAAATGATGCACTTGAGGGTGAAAAAGCAGCTGTCTCTGACTTTGATCTGAAAAATAAATAGTAAAACACAATGTCTCCAGGAGAGGCTGCTGAGGGGAGGATGGCTTATAATAATGGCTGGAATTGAGTCAATGGATTGGAATCAACCACACGGAAACTATGTCTGTGATATGTAGGATGCCATTCCATTGGCTCCACTCCAGCTATTATTATGAGCCGTCCTCCCCAGCAGCCTCTACTGAATTTGTCGTAATCTACACTACTATTCCAGTAAATACAGCACCAATGTTCAATCTGATGAGAGAAAAATCATGGCCTACCAAACAGTGGGCTTGGGTTAGAGGCTTACAGCCTTGTCTTTGGACATTGGCAGCTCCAACCTTAGGAGGCAGAGAGAAAGAAACACACTAGGTATAATAATCTAGTGTGGGTCTCGGGCAGGGCGTCTCAAATTCTGTTTGTCAATAGGGTTTTGAGAAGGTCCGGTCATACACACATCCAAGGTGGCAAAGGTCTGGATGGATATTGTCATTTATCGGCGTAGTAAAGAATCCCCACCTCGCAAACCATGTGACCCCAAACTATTCACACCCCTTTCGTTGGTGGAGAGAACATTTAGCAGTTTTACTTTTTTTTCTGCAATTCCACATGTGTTGCCATGTCTTGTGTGTTTATAGGATACCAGGGTTCTAGGCCCGACTGAGCCCCACCACCCCAAAAAATATAATGCAACATTTATTCGATTTATTCAACAGTATTGACCGCATTCTGGGTCTAGATCTGGCCTGCAGTCGGCCTATTGATTATGGTGGATCTAGGGTGTCCTTCATTTTTATTTTTTATTTATTTAACAAGGCAAGTCAGTTAAGAACAAATTCTTCTTTATGATGATGGCCTACCAAAAGGCAAAAGACCTCCTGCGGGGATGGGGGCTGGGATTAAACATTTCAAAAATTAAATTAAAATAACATAAATATAGGGCTAAACACACATCACGACAAGAGAGACAACACAACACTACATAAAGAGAGACCTAAGACAACATAGCAAAGCAGCAACACATGGCAACACTGCATGGTAGCAACACAATATGACAACAACATTGTAGCAACACAACATGGTAGCAGCACAAAACATGGTACATGGTGCAAACATTATTGGGCACAGACAACAGCACAAAGGGCAAGAAGGTAGAGACAACAACACATCATGGAAAGCAGCCACAACTGTCAGTAAGAGTGTCCATGATTGAGTCTTTGAATGAAGAGATTGAGATTAAACTGTCCAGTTTGAGTGTTTGTTGCAGCTCGTTCCAGTCGCTAGCTGCAGCAAACTGAAAAGACGAGCGACCCAGGGATGTGTGTGCTTTGGGGACCTTTATCAGAATGTGACTGGCAGAACAGGTGTTGTATGTGGAGGATGAGGGCTGCAGTAGATATCTCAGAGGCCTAAGAGGGTTTAATAAATAAGCATTAACCAGTGGGTCTTGCGACAGGTATACAGAGATGACCAGTTTACAGAGGAATATAGTGCAGTGATGTGTCCTATAAGAAGCATTGGTGGCAAATCTGATGGCCGAATGGTGAAGAACATCTAGCTGCTCGAGAGCACCCTTACCTGCCGACCTATAAATTATGTCTCTACTAGGCTAGCCTAGTGGTTAGAATGTTGGACTAGTAACTGAAAGGTTGCAAGTTCAAATCCCAGAGCTGACAAGGTACAAATCTGTTGTTCTGCCCCTGAACAGGCAGTTAACACACTGTTCATTGAAAATAATAATTTGCTCTTACCTTTATTTAACTAGGCAATTCAGTTAAAATAAATACAAATACAAATCTAGCATGAGTAGGATGCTCATTTGAATCAGGGTTAGTTTGGCAGCTGGGGTGAAAGAGGAGCGATTACGATAGAGGAAACCAAGTCTAGAGTTAACTTTAGCCTGCAGCTTATATGTGTGCTGAGAGAAGGACAGTGTACCGTCTAGCCACCCTCCCAAGTACTTGTATGAGGTGACTACCTCAAGCTCTAAACCCTCAGAGGTAGTAATCACACCTGTGGGGAGAGGGGGATTCTTCTTACTAAACCACATGACCTTTGTTTTGGAGGTATTCAGAACAAGGTTAAGTTTAGAGAAAGCTTTTGGACACTAAGAAAGCTTTGTTGTAGAGCATTTAACACAAAATCCAGGGAGGGGCCAGCTGAGTGTAAGACTGTATCATCTGCATATAAATGGATGAGAGAGCTTCCTACTGACTGAGCTATGTTGTTTATGTAAATTGAGAAGAGCGTGGGGCCCAGGATTGAGCCTTGGAGTACTCCCTTGGTGACAGATAGTGGCTGAGACAGCAGACTTTCTGACTTTATACACTGCTCTTTGAGAAAAGTAGTTAGCAAACCAGGCAAAAGACCCCTCAGAGACACCAATATTCCTTAACCGGCCCACAAGAATTGAATGGTCTACTGTATCAAAAGCTTTGGCCAAGTCAATAAAAATAGCAGCACAACGTTGCTTAGAATCAAGGACCATGGTGACATCATTGAGGACCTTTAAGGTTGCAGTGACACATCCATAACCTGAACGGAAACCAGATTGCATACCAGAGAGAATACTAGAGACATCAAGAAAGCCAGTCAGTTGATTATTGACAAGTTTTTCCAACACTTTTGATAAGCAGGGCAAAATAGAAATAAGCCTAAAACTGATAGGATCAGCTTGACCTCCACCTTTAAATAAAGGACAAAACATAGCTGCCTTCCAAGCAATGGGAACCCACTTTCTGAAAATTGCCTTCCAGGATCGGCTTAATCTCTGTGTTGTTGGTGCACAAATCAGAGAAAAGGAGTCATCATACAGAACACTACACTACAACATGGATGTTAAAACAAACAGCATGTAGCTTCTAAGCAACCCGTCTCATACACACCCTGTCATCCATTGATTCTGAGCCGATCTTTACCATTCTTGTTCTTGGTGTTGGGTCTAGCACAATTGTTTAGCAGTTTCAGGGCACATAGCTTTTGACCACGTTAGGCAGAACAGTGCAGTAGGGTAATACCCAAGAGATCACAGCAGTCAATGTCTGGATGCTTTTTCCTGTTAAGTTAAGCTAAAACAAAAGTGACAAATAGAGCATGTTGGGTAAAAATAAAAAACCATGAAGGATAAATGTTTGTAATCATACACTGAGTGAAAAGTTATTCTTTCCAAGTAGGTAAAGTAACAGATATTGTGTGAAACTAAACTTTGCTCACCAGCTGTGACAGGGTCTCCTTCTCTCACTGCCTCCAAAAGCTCTTCTTGTAGTTCTTCTCCATCGCTGAATGGATTTATTGGGAAACCTTTCATCTTCACTTTTCAATGCCTAATTAGCTTTGAATTGTAATTGTTTATACATATTCAGATGGGGTTATCTTTCTAAAATGTGTATAGTATGCCTAGTTATTTAGCTACATGCATTTCCCACCATAGCATGGAGAAAGTCAAGAGGAAGCAGTGTGAGTTGGACATGCGTGATGGAGATTACAGGCTACAAAGGCATTATGACGACCAACCAATGTTTAAGGGTACATCAAGTATGATCCAAAACAAACTTTTGGATTGTTTTATGAAGTGTACAGAGAAGCTATAGCTAAGGAAGTGTCTGAGACTCCTTTTGCGTCTATACAGGCAGACGAGACAACTGACGTCTCCTGTAAATCCCAGATGGTAATAGTGCTGTGCTACATGTTACCAGACAACAGTGTGTGTGAGAGGTTTTTGGAGTTTGTAGAGGTGAAGGACAAAACTGGTGTTGGCCTCTCCAACACCATCAAACAAGTCCTAGCGCCACTGAATGTCAAGGAGAAACTGGTTGCACAAACCTATGACGGGGCAGCGGTGATGAGTGGTAATGTACGTGCTGTCCAAACGCTACTGAAGGAGACTTACCCAAACAGGCAATTTGTGCACTGTTACGCACACCAACTGAATCTAACACTTCATCAACTTTGTGCAGGGAGAGTGGCGTGCTTAAAGTTGGTTTTTGCAGACCTATCCTCCTTTACCACCTTTTTCACGGGCCCACCCAAAAGATTCTCCGCTCTCGCAGAATCAACGAAACAGACAGGTTCCCAGGCCACCGGGTACACGATGGAACTTCAAAAGCAGAGCCGTCATTGCTGTGTGGGCGGACCATGAGGCACTGGCCCTGTGCATGGAGGACATCTGCACACAGCCTGGATGGGATGAGATCACCTTCAGCGAGGCTTATGACCTGTCCATGAAACTCAAGGGTCCCACATTTCTGTAACTGCCCGAGTTCTTTTCCTTTGTCATACCAGAGGTGAATGTTTTGTACAACATAATGCAGAAACAAACCATTGATGCAGCAGGAATCTCCAGAGCAATCAACAACTTCAAGGTGAAAATTCACGAGCAAACTAATCACTGGCCAAAGGGCATTGATGCCACTAAACCAAGTCGGAGAAAACTTAACTCTGCACCCGTAAAGAAGGAGGCATGCGACACAATCGCTGCTCATGTGCAAGAAAGGTTTTCTGAAAGTGACCACTTAATTGCAGCAAAGTTGGTGGACAGCTCATTTTCCCCCCATTATGTACATTCCTTTCCGACCACAGAACTCCAGTGTGCTACCAAGCTAGGCCCTGTGGGCAACCAAGAAAAGATGAAAACGGAGCTGTCCACTCTCTACCGGCATCCCGAGCTGCACACTGGAAAGACAGCACCTTCTTTATTGAAATTACTCCACAAGAACAACGTGCAGGAAGCCTTGTCTGAGACAGTCTCTCTTCTGAAAATCAGCATCACCACTCCAATGACAACCGCTGAGTCAGAGAGAAACTTTTCCACCCTTAAAAGGATAAAAACCTTCACATGCAACTCCATGGGCCAGAAAAGGCTAAATGCATTGGCCGTGCTGTCAATCCAGCATGACTTCATTCAGAGAATGACAGACTTTGAAGACAAAGTAATTGAGAAGTTTGCCCACAAGAAGGAACGCCATCCCAACTTCCTGTTCAGCAATGGTGAGTCCATAAATATGTCTAGTATGCTGCCTTATAAGTGATGTAATATGCCAAGGAGATATGTATACTGTAGCTAAGAAAGTAATACTAACTGTATGTTGTGTAAGTAAGCAGTTAGAAGCCTATGTGTCTCCCCCTAAGAATGTGGTCCCTTTCCCTCTTCGAACTTATCCTACTGTTCTATAGCCTGTTTTAGAGAAATGTCATAATTGAATTGTAACAGGTTTCAATGCCTGCTTAACTTCCCCCATTGTAAGAGCTTTCATTGTCTGCTTATGTGCCCCTGTTAATTTAGCCTACTGTTCGGACTTTGTGTAAAGAGAAAATACTGTAAGATTGGCCCATTTTCTGAATTATGTCGCTGTCCATTTCAAAAGTGCTGAATGAATAGGCATATAGCCTACTGTTCTGACTTGATAGTGCACATGTAGCCTATAGCCTGTTCTATATAAATGCAATGATCAAATATTGTAAGAGCTTTCATTGTCTGCTTATGTGCCCCCGTTATTTGTCCTATGTTCTGACTTAGTGTACAGGGAAAATACTGCAAGAACAACCTGTCGCTGTCACTTTCAAAAGTGCTGAACAAATACTTGGCATATAGGCCACATCCGTCTCAGCTCACTCATGTCTTAATCAAAATTACGGCTTTCCTCTTTACCGCTTATTGTTATATATGCCAATGCCATAGATTGTACACCTGCATTGCTTTAATGCTTAAATAGAGTTGATGTCGCAAGTTTACATACACTTAGGTTGGAATCATTAAAACTAGTTTTTTAACCACTCTACAAATTCCTTGTTAACAAACTATAGTTTTGGCAAGTCGGTTAGGACAACTACTTTGTGCATGAGACCAGTTATTTTAACAACAATTGTTTATAGACAGATATTTCACTTATAATTCACTGTATCACAATTCCAGTGGGTCAGAAGTTACACTAAGTTGACTGTGCCTTTAAATAGCTTGGAAAATTCCAGAAAATTACGTCATGGCTTTAGAAGCTTCTGATAGGCTTATTGATATAATTTGAGTCAATTGGAGGTGTAGCAGGGTTGGTCCTGGTCAGTTCCTGGATGGGAGACCAGATGCTGCTGGAAGTGGTGTTGGAGGGCCAATAGGAGGCACTCTTTCCTCTGGTTTAAAAAAATCCTAATACCCCAGGGCAGTGATTGGGCACTGCCCTGTGTAGGGTGCTGTCTTTTGGATGGGACGTTAAACGGGTGTCCTGATTCACTGAGGTCATTAAAGATCCCATGGCACTTATTGTAAGAGTAGGGGTGTTAACCCTGGTGTCCTGGCTAAAGTCCCAATCTGGCCCTCAAACCATCACGGTCATCTAATAATCCCCAGTTTACAATTGGCTCATTAATCCCTGTAATTATTCCCCAGGTTGTTGCTGCAAATGAGAATGTGTTCTCAGTCAACTTACCTGGTAAAATAACAGATAAATAAATAAAAATACTGCTCAGGAAGAAGATGTGTTCTGTCTCCTAGAGATGAATGTACTTTGTTGTGCAAATCAATCCCAGAACAACAGCAAAGGATCTTGTGAAGATGGTGGAGGAAACAGGTACAAAAGTATATATATACACAGTAAAACAAGCCCTATATTGACAAAACCTGAAATTCCGCTAAGCAAGGAAGAAGCCACTGCTCAAAAACCACCATAAAAAAAGCCAGACTACTGTTTGCAACTGCACATGGGGACAAAGGTTGTACTTTTTGGAGAAATGTCCTCTGGTCTGATGAATCAAAAATAGAACTGTTTGGCCATAATGAAAAATGCCATTATTGTTGGTTACGAAATAAATATTTCACAGCTCATACAATGATTCTCTACACTATACTTTATTGTTTTGTCACGTAAACTGTGTCACATATACTCCCTCTCTGGCCTCTAGGTTACTAGGCTACTGATTATTACGCACACCTGTCACCATCATTACGCGCACCAGCGCTTCATGACACTCACCTGGACTCCATCACCTCCTTGATTACCTTCCCTATATCTGTCACTCCCCTTGGTTCTTTCCTCAGGTGTTATTGACTCTGTTCTATGTTAGTGGGTTGTTCTTGTTCTGTTTATTTATTAATTAACCACTTGCATCCTGACTCTCAGTGCATTCGTTACAGAAAAACACCTCACCAAAGAGAAGCATCAGGGAGTTTTTGTTGTATTGGTGACGTTCTGCTGCCGGAGCAACTGAGGATACCTCAGACGGCTCATCAGGCTTTCATGCCTCACCCGGTACCTCGGTGTCAAGACTTGGTTGGCGGGTCAATCATCTGTTGCCAACTCTACTGTTAGGGTTCGTTCCTTTCGTCCTTGTCTATCATTGGTGAAATTAGCATTGACAATATTTAATTAAATAATTCCAAAACCTTTAATGCAATTGCAGACAGAAGTTGACAATCAGGGTCATAGCACGCATGTTTCTGAGTAAGTTCTGCATCAAACAAAAAGTCTCCAGTTTTGTTAGACCCTTAGTCTATCCTGGTGATGTCACTACCTGCCCTACGTCATTACCTTTTTACTCCTGAGACCAAAACCCTGTATAAACAATGGCTTTTAGTGTTATCTTAAACTTAGCAGTAAACATCCACTCCCCAAAGCTGATTTATTGTGGCATGTTTAGACTAGTCTTCTCTACTCTCCTACAGAGCTCCTTCACAATCACATTCTCAGAGGGGCCTTTTTATAAGAAAGAGAGCGAGAACTAAAAAACAATTGTGGAATACTAAACCTCTACAATGAATACATATTGTTAATACATATTGTTAATCTGTAGTAATCTGAGTCTTACAACCCCTCCCCTTCTATTAATACAACATAAGAATAATCAATTATTCTAATAAATCAACAATTTTGGTACAACCCTTTTCGTGAACCCGACAATACCTCAGCAAGTTCGTCAGGCTTTCATGCCTTAGCTAGCTCGTCAGGTTCTCAAGACTTGGTGGGCTCGGGAGGCTCCCATGCCACAGCTGGCTTGCCAGGCAGCTGTCAGGTTCCCACGCTTCAGCAGAGGTGACCAGTCCGCTCCTGATCCCTGGGATCGTCTCTTTTGTCTGCATCCTGTGTCTGGAGCAACGCATCCGGGAGCGGTTACTGTGTCATGTATACTCCCTCTCCGGCCTCTAGGTTACCAGGCTGCTGACTATTATGCACACATGTCACGCGCACCAGCGCTGCATGACACTCACCTGGACTCCATCACCTCCTTGATTACCTTCCCTATATTTGTCACTCCACTTGGTTCTTTCCTCAGGTGTTATTGACTCTGTTCCATGTCAGTGCGTTGTTCTTGGTTTATGTTCTGTTGATTTATTAAACACTCACTCCATTTACTTAATTCCCGACTCTCAGCGCATTCGTTACAAACTGAAATTAAGCTAACTATTGGAACTTTAGCAACCAGGAAATGGCAGAGCGATTTCTGCATAGTGCATCTTTAAGTAGATGTAAACCAATGCATGATGCCAAAGATTATGAATATACTGACAAGATTACATCTCTCTGCCCTAACAATGGGAGTCATTGTCCACAAAGCAGCACAGCGGGCTGTCTTGCTCCTGCCTATCCATTCTTTTTCTTTGTATTGGTGGATACATCTAATTATTGTCATCCTCTTTTGAATATTCGATGAGGGTTGTTGACGTCAACCGACGGTATTCAATGGAGAGACGCTATGCTACTCGTCTCACAACATGAATACGCTTAGCGATCTCTTAAGCATTACAAAACGTCTATTAGATCAAATAAACCTCACATAGCAAATAAGCCATACATTTTTTTGGTTACCAAATTCAACACTCATTGACCTCCATGCAAAAACTCCTTGCTTGGTGGGCGAAACAACGCCACCTGCTGGAGGGAGACAGATTCTCCGCCAAGTTGGGTATCTCCCTTTTTCTTCCTCTCTGATAATGCTCACCCCACGCAACGTTGCAGTCACACTTGCAGCTCATTTTGGGTTTCAGTTACGAGGTGAAAACACCTGCTGCCACTAAAATCCAAAGTCCAATTCCTGAAGGGGAGATATGAAAAACGGCCTTCACCCAGATATTTAACTTCTACTGTTTGTGTCTCATCATAGATTTAGTGAACAAAATCAAACTCCCTAGCTAGGCTTTCATTACCCTTGTTTTAGTAAATACAATCCAAAGGGGTTGCCAATGGAATCTTTTTCAGTTGGCTACAATAATTCTTAACATTGTAGCTTGGTAAAGGTAGTTTATATTTGATCTATTTTACCAGGAACATTGATGTTTATTTCAAAATGTTTCGTCCATCCTCATGAAATTGCATTTAAATGAATAGGCCTACAGAAAATATATTTGAATTCTCGTTCTGGTGATTCAATTCTAGTTCTTCTCATTCTACTAGTTCAATGGGTGCAACTGTAGATCATGACATCACAACTAAGAATATTTCATAAGATAGCTATGTTTATTGCAGAATGTTGAAGGTGTTCAGTATGTTTTCAGGAACAAATTAAATAAGTTGTTCATTCCTGGCGATGTGCTGTCATTAACCTGGAATTTAGAGAAGAGATAAAATGAAAATCTGAACAAAATGTCACACTTATTCCGAGACACATTCTAACAAATGACAGAGAAATCAAATTGTTATATACCAGAATAATTCTGCTCATTTGGATGTTCACCCATTGGCATATTACTGGGCTCTCTGCAGTGTTCTGTTGTCCCTTGCTGGTGGCCTGCATGGGCCCTCACATTGAAGGTGGATGACATTGCATTTACAGTTTCACTGTGGGGACCATACATGTGGACAGAATCATAGGCAAAACCCTGGGGCTGCATGGATGATGGAGTAGGGCAAAGATAAGAGGCAACACCGTGAGTTGGGCTGTTGATCAGTGCATAGTGTGGAAGGACCACATCAGGGGCAGCCTGGCAGCAGCGATGGTCTGAGGGTTTGACTGGCACGTAGGCACCACTCATGGGGCAGAGGGTTTGAAACAAGTTGGCACCACACATACGTATGTGATGGGAGCTGAACCGGGGCCCAAAGTCCTGGTGCATTGGCAAGTTGGCCTGGTCAGGGAGGTAGCCTTGCTCTTGCCCACAGCCAATCACAGTCCTAGATCCTCCTGGGCAAGCCACAGCTGTTGGCATCCCGGCCATAAACTCAGGGCGTGCCAGGTGGCAAGGTCTCCAGCTGCTACCACAGGCTCCAGGTCTAACATACTGGCACTCTGGCATGGCCGCAGTAGGCGCTGTGTTACATGGCCTTTGTGAATCTACAGGGATGATAATAAGAGATGTGTTAGGAGGGTTAATGTCACACAATATTAATTTTAACTTCAAGAAAATAAATAACAACATGAAGTGATGAACTACAATTGAAACATTAGGGTCGGTATGATATAAAAAAAAAGAGCATTCTATATTATCCTTTCACAGCTATCTGCTATTCAACTGACCTGCTTCTCTGGACCAGCTGTGAATGAACTGGGGTTGTTGTGGTTGAACATACATCTGTGTCACTCCCATAATGCTTTGAGAGACCAATGGAATCATATATGGTGTTCTTCTGCTCTCCTCATTCACATGAAATGCTAGTGCATTCTGACCAGTGCACTGATGCATGTGGGCAACTGGGGCCTGGGTGAGTGGCAATGAAGGGGGTCTTGTTTCCTCCTGGGCCAAAAATGGGGGATTAAGCAGAGTGGCTGTTGTTTCCTGTGGAGCTGGTACAGATGCGTTTGGTAAACTGGGTGGCACAATAGGAGGGTACATTGATCGGAGGGCCTCTATTTCCTCTGCCTTGGAGGTCTTTGTTTCCTCTGGTTGTGAGATGGCTGGGCACATCACACTGGGGACTGTAATGGCTTGTGGCTTTGAGATAGATGGTGGGCTAAGCAATGGGAGTGCTCCACTTTCTTGAGCAATGGAAATCGTCGGGAGCACCAAACGGAGTGCATTAGCCTCCTGTCCAGCTGAAATCGGAGGATACACTAAACTAGAAGCTCTTATTTCTTCTGCTGCTGAAACACCTGGTGGCATGAAGGTGGGTGGGCCCATAACATTGAAGCCTGTCATCTCATCTGACACCTTGGGTAAAATACCAAAGTTCACCCCATTCATTTGATCCACTATCATTTCATTCATGTAGGGGTTGTAGGCATTTGCATCAGGTAATGCTTTATTTACATCCATGTGCTTGTAGAAAGAATTGTCTCCAGGTAAAAGTGGATTCCAACCAGGTTGGGTTAAGGCAGCCTTATTTCCACCACCAAAAAGCGGAGGGTCCTCAGTCACCACTAAGGGCGTGACCAATTTGGTGGCTGGCTGATCTTTGACCATTTGTGATGGGGCTATAGGCGGGGTCAAACAGGGTGTGCAGTCAGACTGGGCGTTGCCCGGTGCACCAGTGGCAGCACCACCAGCTGCTGCTCGAGCATTCCTCATTTTCTTACTGACTGATGAGTCTCTCTGAAACACTATGGTCTCTGGGATATTGTCTGACTGCACCACAATCATGTACTCACAGGGCACAGAAGGTGTCCTGATCAGAACAGCATTGGATATGAGATCGATCTCACTCAGTGGGACCCTCTCGAAGAGAGCTGACTCGGTTCGCCGGGTCCGGTCTGAAGCAGCAGAGTTGATGTCACAGTCAACCGTCATGCAGTCGGTGCTGGATTTCCTGCGGAAGACGACTACATCATCGGTCTGCTCTGAAGCTTCAATTGAGTCTGATAGAACAGGCAATGTTGAGACGGTGTACAGAATGTCCTGGCTGTGGATCCAGGGCTGCTCAGCACCCTGCTGCTCCACTCCTGGAATACTGGGAAGGGTTGGGAAAATCCCGACTGGAGGGTGAACTCCACATGGTTGGACATATGGACCACCAGAAGAGGCTGCTGTGGCACTTTCATTCTGAACTGCCAGTGGAGCAATCACAGTTCCAATGCCATGACTTGGTAATTTAGGCACTATAAAATTAAAACAAATATGATTGACTTGTCAGGTGTTCAATTGTAATTTCTCAAAAAGCCTGATTTGTAACAGAAACATGAATGAATGTATTTATAACAGTACTCTTCAGGTACATGTTTTGGTGCCTGGGCATGGCTTTATCATTATGGACTATTATCTAGTTAGGCCTACCTTCAGTTGTATTGAATTCTCTCACGAGGGCTTTGATAGCAAGAGTTGGATTTTCTGTACACAACATAGCAAGAAAATATGTTACTTCAGTTTTCGCAACAGATTTCATCCTATGTTGAAAATAACGAATGCTATTCTCCACAAACATGTATACCTGTCCTGAAGCGCAAGAGCTCAGCAAAGTACAACTGAGCAAACTGTGAGATGTAATCTGGCCGCCTTTTCACTACCGCCCGACTGAGGCCTTCCAAAAGCGTCCTCAAACCCGGAGGCACGTTGATTTTGGCGGGATAGCTGTAGGACATCTCGGCTTCAATGGAGCATCACCTCATAGAGAGAATTCTCCTGATGGGAAATTCTATATCAATTAAATCAATCAAATGCATCAAATGCATCTGCCTATACTAACGTATATAAAGAACCCGTCAGCTTCAGATACTTTTTACGTAGGTTGACTGTGTTTCAACTTTTGTCTGAAAAGTAAATGAACTTACTCTGCGAAGAAACTGTCCTCTTTTCAATTCCCGTATTACAAACGCAAAACAATATGATGTCAAATTACTTTACCAATAGAGGTAACAATGTAATAAAACGGCAAAACGAATTTCGAAATAAGCAGTTCGTCATAATAACGGGCGTGGTCCACATTGGAAAGGCATTATTATGCGTCAGCTTTAGATCACAATGCATGGCATCTGAATTTGCCTCCCGCCTCCTCCATATGGTGGCCAACTAATCAATTAACTAATCATTTTTTCTTCATATGGGCATAAATTAAACCACAAGACCGATGTTATCGGCATTACAATATACTGAACAAAAGTATAAACGCAATATGCAACAATTTCAAACATTTTACTGAGTTACAGTTCATAATATAATAAATTCATTAGGCCCTAATATATGGATTCCACATGACTGGACAGGCAGGGGCAGGTCTGGGAGGGCATAGGCCCACCCACTGGAGAGCCAGGCCCAGCCAATCAGAATTGTTGTTTTTTTACCCACAAAAAGGCTTTATTACAGACAGAAATACTCCTCCGAAAATATCTGGGATTTTTTATTTCAGCTCATGAAACCTGGGACCAACACTTTACATGTTGCATTCATATTTTTGTTCAGTGTAGAAACAGCTCATTTGAAATGCTGGATTAATTGACAGTCCTTTATTGAACAGTTTGTAGATCTCTTTAGACACCACACAGGACCACCCTGTTACAATTGAACTATCTCCACATCATCCTCTACAACCCCACAACAAAATGCATAGAGCACATTTCTAAGACAGAAATGTCCCATTTCTTTTGTTGGTGGTATACATATAATGACATTTAACTCATATCATTACATGTCATTATAAGATACTTTGCTCTTACAGCTGTGGACTTACGTTATACCAGCACTTTATGGCCACACTTTTACATCACACCAAATCTTACATCCCTTTACACAATCACAGGAGAAGATGGGAGGTCACTGACGGACTTCAGTGTAGATGTAAAAAAAAAAAGTGTTCATACCCATCCTGGAACATGAAAAAAAGAGTCCCACTTAAAATGAAACAGCATATTGAAGCTTTCACAAGCCATTTACCCTAAGGCCTATCTATGTAGATTCTTCAGAACTCTTTCATGAGAATATGCCATTTTATATGAAGGGTGGAGAAGAGTTATTCTTAATTTAGCACGCACAAGATGTAAAGACTGTTTATATCACCCTTCATGTAGTATGAATTAAATACCGTTTAAATCACCCTTCACATGATTGGGGAGTCCCATTGGGCGGCACACAATTGGCCCGGCATCGTCCTGGATTGGCCGTCGTTGTAAATAAGAATTTGTTCTTAACTTACTTGCCTAGTTAAATAAAGGTAAAATAACAAAATGAATGTAATGTGAATTAAATACCGTTTAAATCACACTTCATGTAGTATGAATAAAAAGACAGTTTATATCACCCTTAATGTAGTATGAATTTGCTAATGAAAGATTTGTGCTATGTAGTGCTTGTACAAGTAGTTAAGCATTTGTTATTCATTTGAAGTGGGACCAAAAAAGATGTAAACGAAGTTTGTGACAGCTAATCAAACTTCGATTGTAAAATGAGCACTCTTCTTGCTTGCTTTTTATTGCTTAGAGACCATACCTCAGAGTGATTATAAAAACAGTGATACAATACCCTGCACTTTCAATTTAGTTTGTGACTGTCTTGAATGTTTCACTCATCATCAGTGTGGCCTGATAGAAAAGCCCGATCAAACTAAAATGACAGAATATTAAGCTTTAATGTCCAGTTTGTACAGTAACCTAAAACCTACCATGATTATTACAATGCCTGTAGTTAATAAGGACCGTGTTGGATTTTGTTAAAAACCAGAGTAAATATTAATATAAATGTGTTCTGTTGTCATCCAAAGTATCTCAGGAAAAAAATGTTCAGATTCATAGTACACAGCTGTAGAAAAGGATCTTTCAGGTCCTTGGGTCACTAATAATACCCCTGCCATTGCATGCATAGTGTGCAGATCAATGCCCACTGCTTGTAAACTAAAATAAATCATCTATAACATTGTTTGGATATTGCATTGTGCAAAAATGTTACAAAACAATTTAGAAGTGCATGTTATTTGTAAGCTAATATGTGAATGTCAGAATGTAAAAGCAATTTCATAATATTCAGAATTCAAGGTACCTGACACTAATATTACAAGGTTTCACTGCATGGCATAGTACACTCTGTATGGCACGTTGCGTAATACAATACTACAAGGTAGCAGGCCACTAAGTACTTGTCCCATCATTTAGGGGGTTGTTGTCACCATAAAACTTCACTAATACTTTCTCATTGCAGAAAAAATGATCTATGTTTGTTGGCATCATGACAAGCAAAGTAGGGCCATTTAATCTAGGACACATTTCTGAAAAACCAGAGGCGATAATTGTATGGATATTGGTCAATAAGAGGGTACTACAACAGCGACAACTAATACAATCAAGAACCTTTGTCTTGCCTTGTCACATGAGGCAAACACAAACAATTGGTAAATAACCATTTCATCACGATTATGGGTTGTAATCGAACATCTCTTGTACATGTCTTCCCAAGAACATGACAAGAACACAAAAGACAAGTTTACTTACTGTTTAACTGTACTGTTACTACCTGTAGTCAAGAAAACCTGAACATGAGAACAAGGTGTGCCTCTTCAAGAAGTATCCTATGTACCATTACATATGGTCCAAAGAATGGAAGGAAGGTTTGCAGGGCTAAAACCCTCCACTAGATTAAGAAGAAAATGCTATTGACTATGAAATTGTTGGTTTATTGTATTTGGATGTGTAAAACATCTAACAGAAAAAGGGGGGACTATTTTGTCTGATGAGTCATACTGTGGTTTTGAATAGAAAATAGCCATGCTTCCTATATCATCAAGTGCACAGCTGGAGACGGAGTCGTTGCCTCATCATTATTCGTCCAGTGGTAGGCGGGGTCATTGGGGTACCACTTCCTTCAGCGTGGCCATGGCTGAGTGGATGCGCACGTGAAGTCTGTTCTCAAAGTCATAGCCTGCATAATCCTCCTGAGAGGCAGAGCACAGAACAAATGATGACTTCACAATCAGAATGGACTGTGTTACGTAGTCATTTCAAACCCAGGCGGAAAACCCTAACCATTCATATACATGTCATCTGATAACTGTACCTTTGCCTGAAGCAGAAATGCTCTCCCTTTTCCCACCGTCTGGATAGAAACACAATGCAAAAAAAAATCTCATTAGTCCATCGAGATAAATCCTTTAATACAATTTTGGACACAGACACCCACATACACACACAGATTCTCTGAGTTGAGATATTCTCACCTCTGGCTGGGCAAGCAGGACACATCCAAGCTCATAGCAGGAGTATGGCTGCACATAAGAGTTGGTTTGTCGACCAAACTCATCTCTGGCAGCCAGCTGGAACGACTAGATGGGAGGAGAAAGACCAAAGGAAAATCTAATGATATAATTGACCACAAATACATAGTGAGTTACATCATTAATTGTACCTGCATAAGATAATGTAATCACAGTACAATAATGTGCTCGGGAACAAATTACCTGGATGGCATCTTTATTATTTCCATGACATTTGTGGATGGAACCGAGAAGGAGGTTTTTCAGACCTCTGCAAGATGCGTCATCCACACTCTGTAACACTGAAAAGAGAGTAGACAACGGACTCTATTTGACCTGTATTGTGGAAGTTCAGCACAATCGGAAATCCCCTTTACATTTCTATCGCTCAATCTGAAAGCAATATTCAGCGATACAGACTGAACAAAGCCCAATTTCTCAAAGACAGAAATGGTGAAATACTTCACAACATTGGTCAGAAATGTTCAAATACTTCACAACATTTAGTACAGTGGTTTGCACCCCATTGTGTCAAAGGAAACTCCTTGACTTGGAGATCCCCCTCTGATAAAGGTCCAGCCCTTACACTGATTCATGAGCTGCAGTTTGGAGGAGGAGCAGTTGGGCAGAGCCTTCCACAGGTACAGCACCTCTATGACCCCCAGAATGCATAGCTCTCTGGTGGGAGACATCTTCCTCAGTCTCTCTGCCTGCAGTAGGACGGGGGCAGAGAGGCCATGGTAGAGAAAGGGAGGGTTCATTTTTATTAGTTTCACACAGAGTAGATAAAGATATGGTAAACACATCTGGGTGAAAATGACCCACCCGCTTGAGGGCAAACTGCTCAATCTGGTTGTTCTTCCTCTTGAACAGTTTCTGGACATCTTTGAAGACATCCTTGGCACCATCTAAGTCCCCTGCAGCTCCCTGACATACTTTACAGGGAGTGGGGGGGGGTGTGAGATCATTTTGAGAAGATGATGAAGACGATGAGAATCAATGGTCCACACGTTCCTGGGGCAGTGGCTCTCTCACCTCCAGTCAGGTAGGCATAGTAACACTGTGACCATCGGGACTCATTCTTCAGCCTCTCAAATGACCTAAACGCATCCTCAAAGTTCATCTCGATCATACTGCACCAGCCTGAAGTCAAGACAAGACAAATGGATACATTCTGAATGTACATGATGAGTGTCTGCATGTGTGGGTGCTCATTTGAAAGTAAGCATGAATGTCAGGGAAACATACCAATTTCATAGAGACACACGTGCTGGATCTCTCTTTGGTCTGATGCCAGCTCTAGTGCATCATGGAAGGACACCAGAGCACTGTTAATTTGGCACTGGAGATAGATGGGATAGAGATAGCATCACTTTACACAATTACGAGCTACTAGGGTCCTATAAAATCCGCATCGAGGAGAATGCGGATGGAATCACGGAATCCAGACAATCCAGACATGCATTGAACTTAGTAGGGAATCAACTAAATGTATTGAACATTTATTAAATTTGCCCAGGTGTATCATAACACAAAGAGAATGCAACTTTCTAAATAGGCAAAGAGAATTCCCCGTCTGTGTATGTGCGGTGCGCGCCACTTTGTGCAGCCATTAGCGATGATGCTAATGAAAAGTATTTTGGTAGATGGAAAGGCTTTCCTGAAATCTACAAAGTACCTGTCAGAATTACCTGTCAGAATTAAATCATGATTATCTGTATAAATCCAGTGGGTACTTGTTTTGAAAACTCTACCAAACAACATTCTCTTGCAAGGTGGGTGCTGGAATTAAAGGGGCAACTATCTACATATCTAAAAAAAATAAAAAAATTCAAGACCTCAAAAGTAGTCTCCTGATGTGGATTAAGCATTGTTGTGGACTTAGAATATCAAATGTAGCTGTTTTTCTGTTTTAAAAAAGTGTGATTTTGAGAGTGAAAACTAGGGGAAAATGGAAATCCGGAAAAACAAAACAGAGAAAAAGAAATTTGGGAAAAAGCTAAATGTAATTAGGCAAATAATCGAATGGATTTTATAGAGCCCTAAGCTACTAAGACCTACAACAACTTACTGTATTGTACAACGCTAAGCGGCAACAGACTGTTATTTCACAGTCAGATGACCCCATCATGCTCACCTCTAATCTCTGAACCCGTCCTTTAAAGAACATGAAGAGGGAGGAATTGGGGTAGACCACAGCCTTCCTCTGCAGAATGGCCTTGGCCTCCTCCAGGCCTGCCTGAGTGTCAGAACCATCCAGAGCAAAGAAAGGCAGCACTACTGTGTGGTACCACAGGAGGGCCAATCTGGGCAGAGGAGAGAGGAAGCAATCAGGTTTATTTGTGAGACAATTCTAGATTTCTTTATTAAATATCGATTACTGTACATTCAAGTTTGCTAGATAGTTAATATGAAACATTGACTTTCTTGACAAAGAAAGGCGTTGTAAAGATGGCATATAGAACAAAATTGCACCCCACTCCAGTAATTTGGTAAAACACCATCTCAATTTCATAAATAGCAAATGGTAGTTTCTGTCTCCGTTTCTGTTATGTCTTTTGTCTAATGCAGCTGTTTTACTAGGATCATTTATTCAGGGCCTTTTTTCACCACTAGCCATTCTAATAAGCACGTGATTACCGCTATTCTTAGGTCTACCTACTTCTTACGTCACGAGTATTCACCATTCAACTGCCACTGACAGCATGTAATTGTACTTAATGTTTCCTCAATTCTCTATGACATCAAATATTCCCATTTGACATATTTGACTAACTAACACCTGTCCCTGGTTGCATGTATTATACAATGAATAAATACCCTATGATTATAATATGCCATTATGATACTACAGATATTACAGAACAGATGGCCATGTATGAGACAACAGGAACAAGCACTGTGCCAAGACCTGGGAAAGAGATGAGCTCGAACACGTCAGCAGAAGCTGATCATGCAGAATAACACAACACGTCACCCCCAATCAAATCAACATCAAGACCTGTGCTCTGCTTTTCTATCAAACGATGACATCATATCTACGTATAGCAGCTCACTCAAGCAGTAAAAAGAACTGACAGTGACCTGAACATTATGAACGGTTGGGAACTGACCTTTAAACTCGAAAATATGAAATATCCTTATGCATGGCACCGATGCAGAGAGGGGAACTCTCTCTGAGGAGACTCGGTATAGGAGAAAGAGTTAAGTATCAGTGCTTGTGTGAATGTCTTTTGTCTAATGCAGCTGGGTGAATAAACTTGGTTTAAACTTTACTCATCGTCTGTGAGTGTTACTAGGTTCATTTAGAACCTAGCAGAACATAATCCCTTTCCTTCTCTCATTACTTGAAAGTCATTCCCTTCAGTTATGAGTAAGGGCTTGATTCAAACCGTAGCACTTCAGTTCAGCGTTATAACGTGATTGAAATGTAAAGGTAATTTCCGATTGAGCTGAAGCATATATGAGAGTACCAGCTCTTCTGGATGACTGTGTGATAACGCTTTCGATAGCCGATGTGAGTAACAACAGGTCAACATTCACAAATCCGCAGGGCCAGACAGATTACCAGGATGTGTACTCAAAGCATGGGCGGACCAACTGGCGAGTGTCTTCATTGACATTTTCAACCTCTTTCTGATGAGTCTGTAATACCTACATGTTTCAAGTGAACCACCATTGTCCCTTTGCCCAAGGAACCAAAGGTAACCTGCATAAATGATTACCGCCTGTAGCAGTCACGTCGGTAGCCATGAAGTGCTTTGAAAGGCTGGTCATGACTCATATCAACTGTATCAACAGTATCATCCTGGATACCCTAGCCCCACTCCAATTAGTTTACCACCCCAACAGATCCACAGATGACACAATCTCAAATCGCACTCCACACGTCCCTTTCCCACCTGGACAAAAGGAACACCTATGTGAGAATGCTGTTCATTGACTACAACTCAGCGTTCAACACCATAGTGCCCACGAAGCTCATCACTAAGCTAAGGACCCTGGGACTAAACACCTCACTCTGCAACTGGATCCTGACTGGCCATCCCCAGGTGGTAAGGGTAGGCAACAACACGTCTGCCACGCTGGTACTCAACAAGGGGGCCCCTCATGGGTGCGTGCTCAGTCCCCTCCTGTACTCCCTGTTCATCCATGACTGTGTGGCCAAATATGACTCCAACACCATCATTAAGTTTGTTGATGACACAACAATGGTAGGCCTGATTACCGACAACAATGAGACAGCCTATAGGGAGGAGGTCAGAAACCTGGCTGTGTGTTGTCAGAAGACAAAGGAGCTGATTGTGGACTACAGGAAAAGGTGGGCCGAACAGGCCCACATCAACATCAACAGGGCTGTCTGTAATGGAGCAGTTCGAGAGTTTCAAGTTCCTTGGTGTCCACATCACCAACGAACTATCATGGTCCAAACACACCAAGACAGTCGTGAAGAGGGCACCACAAAACTTTTCCCCCTCAGGATAACGGAAAAGATTTGGCACGTGCCCCCAGATCCTCAAATAGTTCTACAGCTGCACCATCGAGAGCATCCTGACCGGTTGCATCACCGCCCGGTATGGCAACTGCTCGGAATCTGACCATAATGCGCTACAGAGGGTAGTGCGTACGGCCCAGTACATCACTGGGGCCAAACTTCCTGCCATCCAGGACCTATATAATAGTAGGTGTCAGAGGAAAGCCCCCAAAAATTGTCAGAGACTCCAGTCACCCAGGTCATAGACGCACGGCAAGTGGTACCGGAGTGCCAAGTCTAATACCAAAAGGCTCCTTAACAGCTTCTACCCCCAATCCATAAGACTGCTGAACAATTAATCAAATGGCCAGCGGACTATTTACATTGACACTCCCCCTCCATTTGTTTTGTACATTGCTGCTACTCGCTGTTTATTATCTATGCATAGTCACTTCACCCCTACCTACCCCCACCCCTATGTGCAAATTACCTCAACTAACCTGTAGCCCTGCACATTGACTCGGTACCGGTACCCCCTGTATATAGCCTCCACACTGACTCGGTACCGGTACCCCCTGTATATAGCCTCCACACTGACTCGGTACCGGTACCCCCTGTATATATCCTCCACACTGACTCGGTACCGGTACCCCCTGTATATAGCCTCCACACTGACTCGGTACCGGTACCCCCTGTATATAGCCTCCACACTGACTCGGTACCAGTACCCCCTGTATATAGCCTCCACACTGACTCGGTACCAGTACCCCTGTATATAGCCTCCACACTGACTCGGTACCAGTACCCCTGTATATAGCCTCCACACTGACTCGGTACCCCCTGTATATAGCCTCCACACTGACTCGGTACCGGTACCCCCTGTATATATCCTCCACACTGACTCGGTACCGGTACCCCTGTATATAGCCTCCACACTGACTCGGTACCGGTACCCCCTGTATATAGCCTCCACACTGACTCGGTACCAGTACCCCTGTATATAGACTCCACACTGACTCGGTACCAGTACCCCCTGTATATAGCCTCCACTGACTCTGACTCGTATATAGCCTCCACACTGACCGGTACCCCCTGTATATAGCCTCCACACTGACTCGGTATATAGCCTCCACACTGACCGGTACCCCCTGTATATAGCCTCCACACTGACTCGGTACCGGTGCCCCCTGTATATAGCCTCCACACTGACTCGGTATATAGCCTCCACACTGACTCGGTATATAGCCTCCACACTGACTCGGTACCGGTACCCCCTGTATATAGCCTCCACACTGACTACCCCCTGTATATAGACTCCACACTGACTCGGTACCGGTACCCCCTGTATATAGCCTCCACACTGACTCTGTACCGGTACCCCCTGTATATAGCCTCCACACTGACTCGGTACCGGTACCCCCTGTATATAGACTCCACACTGACTCGGTACCGGTACCCCCTGTATATAGACTCCACACTGACTCGGTACCGGTACCCCCTGTATATAGACTCCACACTGACTCGGTACCGGTACCCCCTGTATATAGACTCCACACTGACTCGGTACCGGTACCCCCTGTATATAGACTCCACACTGACTCGGTACCAGTACCCCCTGTATATAGACTCCACACTGACTCGGTACCGGTACCCCCTGTATAGACTCATTATTGTTATGTTATTCTGTTACTTTTGATTATTTCTTACTTTAGTTTATTTGGTAAATATTTTAAAAACTCTTCTTGAACTGCACTGTTGGTTAAGGGCTTGTAAGTATGCATTTCACGGTAAGGTCTACACTCGTTGTATTCGGCGCATGTGACAAATAAAGTTTGATTTGGGAATATTGCCTTTAAATGTCAATCGCACTACAAAGCAGATCTTCAGCGCTACGGATTGAATCGAACCCTAAGTCTCTCTCTAGCTCTCCCTCTGTCTTTCCTTGCACTTCAGCCCTCTAAGAAGTGATTTAATACTCATACTCACGTAGCTAGCGGGGCCTTCATGTCCTTACTCTCACTGGCATACATGAGGGAGGACAGACCCTGGAGACGGTCGCCAGGGAAACCCAGCAGGTTGATGATCTTGAGCAGGTGTGGTGGTACCATGGAGATGCAGAGATGGAAGAGGCCGTAGCCGAAGCTGACGGAGCCCTTGAGTCGGTCCAGGGCCTCTGCAGTCACAGCACCCTCCACTGGGGTGTTGTGGTTGGCCTGGTCTGAGGATAGATCCTCCTCATGGGAGGAACAGCGCCTCACGCAGGTCTCCTGCAGCTGACTGATGTCACTGTGGCACTTATTGTACATCTTCCAGGCCTTACGGAGGATCCAGCCTCCTTTGATGTATGCTGTTGAGGAGAAGATACTGTAAGAGTCAATCCAGTCAAATCCAGTTAACTCTCATGATTCCTATTTTACTTGCAGATGTTTCCCAAAATTAGTAGACTGGAAATAATCATATTACATATAATTAAATAGAAAATGTATGAAAACAATACATACTGCATTGCCATCAAGCAAGCTACAGTACATCAGTAACTGAATGATTGTGGATTCAACAAATGACACATTACATGAGAGCTCCTGCTTGATGAAGGAGAGCACAGCGAGGTAGACCTGGCAGTCGGCCACAATGATCTGTCGCTGCAGGCGGTCCACAACCACGACCCCTGACCTCTGGGACTCCAACTGACAGACAGAAACACACAGTAGTCTGGTAATTCTCTGATCAACACTCAGCTAAACCATCAGCCATTCCAGCTACGTAATGAAGAAGCCCCCTGTGTTGATCATAAACAGGTCTCCATTCTATTGCTTCGTTACTAATTACATTGAGTGTGGGATTGACGTGATCTCATAGTTGCCAATATCATTAAGCTCAATATAGAAGATCTTGACTTTGATTATTGATACTGATACAACTGGAAACAATGTGATGGTGTTACAATAACCAGTAGAAATCAAAACAGAATTATGCATGTTACATGACCAATCCCACTGGGCACGTCCCAATGTCTATTTCACATTGGTTCAATGTATTTTCCTTGAAATAACGTGGAAACAGCGTTGATTCAACCAGTGTGTGCCCAGTGGAATGTTGGGATATCCTAAACATAAATGCTCCATGTAAACAAAAGCTCTCTGCCTGTCTGTCTGTAATCAGTCACCCACTCACACTCTTCTTGATTTTGTTCCTGATTGTCTCTATGACGCCAACGTTGTCACTCTCACACAGCTTCTCTGTGGTCCTCAGGTCGTCACACGCCGTCTGCATCTTCTCCTCCTCAAAGGTCATCATGGCATTCTGCAACATCACACACACAACAACAACAAACCCAATTGGAGCTTTTCAGCTAACGCTGGCACAGAGAAAACACTCATGCGAGTAATTAAAGAAATAAGTACCTGATTTTAATTTTGATTTCATTGGGGTGTATTGTGAACAAATGTGCGGTAATCGGATTGAAGGAGGGTTATAAACACAGGGGTTACGCAATGTAATCACAAAGCAGGCTCAGGACAAAGAGCTCTTTCTAGGCCATAGCACACGTTGAAACACTGTGACAACCAGAATCTATTGTGTGTATCTGTGTGTTACGTTTGAGACCCACAGTCTGGCTTGGTCAAGAATCTCTTTGTTCAGTTGCCTTTTATCAAACTGTCAGTCAAAGACATGCAATGTATGCCCTCATCCTTATATAAATATGTAGTT
The DNA here is from genome assembly GCF_023373465.1 of Oncorhynchus keta. Classification (NCBI taxonomy): domain Eukaryota; kingdom Metazoa; phylum Chordata; class Actinopteri; order Salmoniformes; family Salmonidae; genus Oncorhynchus; species Oncorhynchus keta. The sequence continues at coordinate 26,711,116 of NC_068446.1, read as the reverse complement.
TTAATTTCAGATGAATTGAATGCTTTTTCAGTGTGATGCCCTCTATGCATCAGTGGCCTGTTTGTGTTGTCATTGACCCATCACCACACACTATCCTTCCAAGCATTTTTTATTGCATGGGAGAGCAGAGGAGGATGACATTATCTCTCGCTTCATGGTGCTCCAACTCTGACATGAGGGGCAGTGGCGGGGTCTGTTTCGTGACCATGCTGCAGAAAATCTCTGCCCCCCCAGGGAGACAAACACATCACTGCAGCAGAGAGATAGTGAGAATATCCACAGCAAAATGCGTTTGATAAGCTGAAGATGCATCCATTATGGTAATGTATAAATGAGGGACCATAGTGGTCACGACGATGTAATCCATTACACAAATTGGGTCACGTCAAGTCCTGACACCTCATCTAACTTACGCAGTGCATTGTATGGTTTATGATGGTGTAACGTTGCACACTAATATTGTTAGGATGAGTAATCACATTCGCCCTGTTTCTCTTAGCTTGCATGCTTGTAGTGATGTCATGAGAGAGAATGTCAGTAGAGGTAGGATGTGAACCACCACCAGGGAAGTAAGCTAGAGGTTATTGCAACCAAGGGGTCATGACAAAACACCTGTCCTGCAGTCAAGATGCAGTCTGAGGAAACTCACCAGGAAGCTGACAAAACTGGCCCCAAAGCTCATCAGTGGACTGTGAGTCCTGAAGAGAAAGGACAACATAGAGTTATTTTATTTAACCTTTATTTAACCAGGTGGGCTAGTTGAGAACAAATTCTAATTTACAACTGGGACCTGGCCCTAGATAAACCAAAGCAGTGCAACACAAACAACAACACATAGTTACACATGGAATAAACATACATACAGTCAATAATACAATAGAAAAAGTCTATATACAATGTGTGCAAATGAGGTAGGATAACAGAGGTAAGGCAATAAATAGGCCATAGTAGACATACTTGGGTGCAAAGGAGCAAAATAAAAAAAATAGATAACAGTATGGGGATGAGGTAGTTGGATGGGCTAATTACAGATGGGCTATGTACAGGTGCAGTGATCTGTGAGCTGCTCTGACAGCTGGTGCTTAAAGCTAGTGAGGGAGATATGAGTCTCCAGCTTCAGTGATTTTTACAGTACGTTCCAGTCATTGGCAGCAGAGAACTGGAAGGCGGTCGAAGGAGGAATTGGCTTTGGGGGTGACCAGTGAAATATACCTGCTGGAGTGCGTGCTATGGGTGGGTACTGCTATGGAAGGGAGTGATAGACACAGAAGCTGCATTTAGACAGGCTGCCCAATTCTGAAAATGATTTGATGGGAAAAGATCTGTTGACCAATTAGTGTGGGGGGGGGGGTGGGGGGGGATCTGAATTTGGCTGCCTGTGTAAACGCAGCCAGAGAGACACTTAATTTTGCCTCAAACTGAACATAATTCAAGAAAGCAGAGAAAAGATAACCAGTGCACTTGAGTATCGACTAGGTAAAGGTTATGTTACTAATGATAACTAACTAAAGGTAACAATATCATAACTGATTATCAATAATCATTACTGAAATTGTTATAACAATAACCATGCACATCTTCCCCAATACTAAGAACCAGATCTGTTTCACACAGTGCTATACTGAGGGACATTCAGTCCGTTCCTCTGTCTCAGCATCATCAGCGACTCATGGAGGGAGAAAGGCTTGATTAACCAGAAAGCTAAAATTAGCACAGTAAGTGGCAGTTTCTCCCGTTGGCACAAACAGAACTGGATTGCAGTGAGTGCAGTGTACTACCCTTCCATTTCTCAGTCACATTTACCCATTCAACTGTTGTTTGGAATGTCAGGGCCAGGCTGGAGTGCAGAGATTACTATTTAATTTCCTGTTTGGGGTTAGGCTATGGATGGGGATAGTTTCAAGAGACAAGGATAGATTTACATTTAGACACAAATGTAGACTTTCATTATGTTAAACCAAGTCAGTAGCATTCATCTGCAGATTTAAGATGAAATAGCGGGTAAAGCAAATCATACATAATCACAGCCACAGGTGCAAACAAAATTTAAAGGACAATTATGCCTAACCATGGTCATACCCTGTTTTGGTACCAGTGAGTTCTGCCAAAGAGAACAATAATGGCTTTGTGTTGGACTTGGACAGTGTGCTTGGGGAATTACTGATATTCTGTAATGGTACCAAAGCCTTGTATAGGCCTAGAATATAAATCGCCTGTAAGGCTCTGAAGGATACCGTCTCTAAGGAGATATGCTGAGCTCTGATGTTTTATCAATATTTCTGTCCAACCTTCAATTTGCCAGGGGTTAAATTTGTAGAAACTACCATGAAAATCCGTAATAATGCCTCAGGGTGATCGTGCATCTGTCATGATTGCATAGGTAAAGAAATGTGATGCACCTATACCTACATGCTGTAGGATCAGTGATCACCTCAAGTTGGGAGGGTTAATACAAGTATTTGAACAGGGCCTTGAAAACAGGTTGGTACAGTTAGTCTGATGTTTGAGCACACAAAGGCACACCCTTCAAATTAATCACCTGTGCAATTCAAATAATTATGTAGCCTAATACAGGGTTTCCCAAACTCGGTCCTGGGTGCAAGTTTAGTTTTTTTTCCCTAGGACTACTCAGCTGATTTAGATAACCAAAGCTTGATGGTGAGTTGGTTATTTGAATGAGCGTTGTAGCTAGAGCAAAAAAACAAAACGGGGGGGCGAGTTTGGGAAAGTCTGGCCTCATAGGCCTGCTGTGGGCAATGAGATCTGATGACCAAATATTACTATAGGCTACATTTTATGAAAAGCAGGAAAAGTATCTCACCTGTATTTTCTGAAAAGCTCGTCGCTCTCCTTGAATCCGTTGTTGAGAAGCATGTTGATACCTTGAAGAGCGAGCTCAGCGTCGTCTATGTGCTCAGCTTTCTCCTCTACCTGCTGCTGCTTGGACTGCTCTGGGCCCGCCATTGTTTATGCCTATCGTCTGCTGAATATAATGAATCAATTCAACACAGGCCAAAATGTGGTGTCAAAATTATTATTCCCCGTAGACTATCCCACATTGGTTATTGATGATGGGACTGCGCCGACATATCCTTGCAAATTAGGTAAGAGACGCCGCGTCTTTTCGGGAAAAATTCTGAAGCTGTAACACCGGTAAATTACTAATCGGCGCGCATCCAAGGTTCGTCCAAATGCACCAAAGGCACTATTTACATGACATTTCTGTGATTAAAATAGGTGTACATTCATCCAGACGGTTTGCTGTCTTGTCTGCCGCACGCGAAGGTCGTCGTCAGTCGAAAAAATGGTTGTCGTCATAACGTAGGCTATAGCTTTGGGCTAGGTATGTATAGGCTCTGGGAGGTTCCAAAGATGAAACCTGCTGTGGCAAATCAGCATCCTGCCATTGCACCGTCTGCTAGCCCCTGCCTGCGACTGCTTCCCATTTCCTCTCATCAGTACCTTTCCCAAATATGTCCTGCTCTGCCTCCAGAGCCCAGTCCACAGAGCAGATTTGACGACAGCAACAACCTTTCACCTCACAGCCAGCCAATAAGCGGGCACTTGACTGCGAGCTTCAGAACAACAGCAGTGCACTGTCACATTAGAGCAGACGCCTACAAACCTCATCGTTGAAAGGAAAATAATAATATTTAGCAAGAAGGCATGCAGCTTGCAAAAACTAGGAAAGATATCCCCAGCATAATGTGCAAACGTGCATAACTTCAGTTTATTTCAACTCCCAGATTTGAGTTTAGAATAAGTTTAGAATAAATATATATATACCCAACTAGGAGAATAATAAACAAACTGAAAGGGATCCAGTATATTGAAGCATTTCGTCATGTTTTATATGATGTGCAAGATGTAGATACAGACAGAGTGGAGAGAGAGAGTGTGCGTAAGAGAGAGAGAGAGAGAGAGAGAGGATGTTGTCTGGACTCTGCAGTCCATGGTCACAGTATGAGCTAAGCCCAGACATGCATTAGACACACATTTTAGCACCCTGCATGAATAAAGGATGTGTGCCAGGTCAGGGGGTCCTAGCTTTGTGCAGAATTAACCTCAGTAGACTGTAGCAGTCAGCCTGGGAGGAGAGCCTAGAACCCCTTAATAACATCTTCTCACTCCTAGTCTTATTGATGACTACATGGCATGCCAATGGGAGTTTAGTCCAATCATAATATTGGGAGAATTGTTCAGGCGTTAAGTTTGGTATTCCTTTTATTGGATTTGACAAGCATTTGGTTAAACCTGAACTTTTCGTGTATTGAAACTAATTGTGCAATTGCAATTACATTTTTACAGCACAACCCACTGGACACAAAAATCAATTCACGTCTATTCCACATTGGTAATTTAATTTAAATGAAAACTGTAGACTGATCAACGTGAGACATGTTTTTTGAAATAATATCAATTATATTTTAGCCTCACTAGGGGTAACATTTGTGTGCCAGCTCATCTTGAGAGGTATTTCTTCCTGTTAATTCATAGAATACATCAAAGTCACTGTCACTGTCATTTAAAAGGTGTGAATGTTCAATTCATGAAACACTTTGAAAACATTTCCTTAAAACCCCAACAGTGTGAATTACCTTGCAAATCCAACACAGTAATAAGAGCACTACAGTGCCCTCCAGTGGTATAATTTGCACATGAAGAGGTGAGTGTCTATCTATTACACATATTTGCAGCCGTTTACCACTGAGTCATAGACAGATAACTAACTCAGTGGTTCAGCGAATTAGGTCATCTGGGGCAACACTCATTGATTTCATCCCCTTAGTCTGCTGGGCATTCATTGACGTTCACAGGGCCGACCACACTGGAGGCTGTATTAAAAACAACAGGCTTTTTATTGACCTTTATGTTCCGCAAGCAGCCAACAAACGAAGAAGAGACGGGCACTCCTTTATGCTTTGATGTGCCTGTATAGGGGGGAAAGCATAAAAGTCATATTGATGTGTTTATAGAACTGTCAGAAGCTGTTCATTAAGGTTTGACATGCTCTACCAATTTTAGGAAAGTGTTTGAATTCAGAGAAGATATTTTAATGCGATGCAATGGGTAGTGTTGCTGAATGAATTTACCGGACATGCCACCAATGTAGAGGGAATCCTTAGTCATTGTGTAGGAGGAGTGGGAAGGCCCAACCATACGCTGAGACTCTGAGTCCACGTTCAGTTGGACTACATTGTTCTGTTTGGACACTGAGGAATACAGTAGATGGACTGGCTATTAGAAGATCCTTCCAAGTCCTTGTAAAGAATATGCTGGTTTAAATGTATCTCTACTGTATGAGGATGAATCAATGGTTGATGTGAGAGGGATATGTACCTGCAATAACATGGAATGTGCCATCACACAGGTTTTGTTGAGGTGTCACAGATGCACTGTAATCACCTAACCCATCATTCACATGGACCTCCACCTGAGATTCAGAGCAAAAATGATATTCCAAACTTTTCCACACATTTCAATATACTTCAGGCTTACACAGTATCCAACTCCACAGTCCCATATACATGTTGATGAGGTTTAAAAGAACCTTGTTTTTCCTCATGAAGACACTTAGGCTGTTCCTATGACGACCCCTGGCATGGAAGAGGAGACCTGTAGTGTTCCGTGGGCGAGCCTCAAAGGTCAGCTCAAAACGGGAGCCCACAGTAAAGAACTTATCTAAAACACAAAGTATCTTTGTCAGAGTTACTGGATGAATGAGATGATTAGTTCAAGCAATATTGCTCACAACTAAGACACCACAATTGTAGTATTTTTTGTTAATGACTATATAAAGTCCACACCTAAGACCACATGCCCTGTGCCAGCAAAGTATGCCCCAGTCTCTGTTGCCCCATCAAAGCAGGGCGGGGCCCCGTGATTGGAGGCTGGTTCACCAACCAGAACATTGTACACTTTGAAATGGCGTATACAGCCAGTCACACTCTTCTTGGGAAGAGAGCCACCCTGAGAGAGATACAGATGGACATCATTTTAAAACCAAGCACACATTTTCCAGGATGTAAATATAGATGTCATAGTAAATATGGTAATTATGCCCCAGATACAAACCTACAGGAGAATCACAATCACACCCTCACATTGGGTTGTGTCTGGTTTGTTTAGACGCCATTACAGTCTGTGTCTGCTTGCTTACCTGAGCCCAAGAGGTTTTGGAGGCAGGGTCACTGCCCAGATAGACCGGGTTCTGCAGGGCTAAGTAGGAACCCTCCTCTGCAGGTAGAATACCATCAGGCACACGGAAACCATCCACGACCAGGTGGAAAGTGTTCTTCTCCACACTGACAATTACCTGCACACAGACAGGCCATGCAGGCGCTTATCAACTACTTTACACGTATAAATCTCTCAGCTGTGGCTGTGAGGTACAGTGTACATTTTGCACTATTTAGAATGACCTGAAACTAACAATGATTTTTATGACTTCATTTAATTATCCTAATATTGAGACCTGATATCTCAACAGTTATTAGACAGCTTACTGTATGCCATCTTCCATCGTTGCTCTTTTTCTTGTTGTGGATGACTCTGTCCTTCCCCAATGAGAGTTTGATTTTGCCGTTGGTCATGTACAGAGAGACTTGGGAGATGTCCCCGTTCCCTGAGACATGGAGCAACAGCCCCTCAGATGACCTGGTTCTGATCTCCAGGGAGAAGTGAGGCCTGGCAAGAGGAACACGCAAGCCACAGATTTAGAATTGGATTGTCTGTTTTCATAGGTCTTATAACGGTTAAAGAATAGAAAAATAAATCTGCAGAGAATGTTTTTTTTAATGGAATGTGGATACGAGGACCAACATTTGACCTACTGTACCTGAAATTAAGTTCTTCAGGTGCAATGATGTAACTGAGCCAACTAGCAGCCCCAGTTAGCTGGTAGGCCTGGGGGTCAGACACTTTGGGCTGTCTGCACTCAGTAGGCACAGCACCAGATCTCTTCAGCCAGATAGAGGGGGGTGGGGGAGAGGATACACATTAGTAATGTACCAATACAGTAATACTTTACATTAAGTTTCTCTATTCTTGTGTAGTTACTTTGTAATTATTGTATTATACAATTGTATTACACAGTAATACGATGACAGAATGACCAGTACTGACATTAATAATAAAGGAACAGTTCACTGCAGCATTACAAGCCTGTAAAATATTTCAGAGAAAATTAGATTTTGATCATTTGAAGTTATCTCTTGGCTATTTTAGACATTTGTGCTGGAAGACCAAACCAAAGGTACACACACCCCTGTCGCTTGAGTGAGAACCTAAAACTTTACAGGAAAACGAAAAGAGCCAACATGTCCCTTACTGCACACTTTTACCATGAATAGCCTGATGGTTAACATACGCTTGAATCAACTTTGGGAAGTATTCCCATACTCACTGGTTTGTGTTTCTTGGGCCTCTCTTGAAGGCCTGCTGGCTCCCATATGGCCTGAGGAGGGGGCTGTAGTCTGCACATCCCCAGGATCACATCTCCCTTCTGGGTGAACGAGCTGAAGTCAGCAGGAATAAAGATTTCTTCAGGCCTGTGTCAGAGCACAAACAGATACAATCACAAAAAGCACATCATCAGTTATTTTTACTTTCCACAACTTACTTAATTAATTAGAGAAAACACTGTAGCTAATAATAATTTAAACACATTTTTTTTAAATCTTTTTTTTAAACGTTTTAGTCGTTTAGCAGACGCTCTTATTCAGAGTGACTTACAGCCTGTGCATTGATCTTAACCTAGCTAGATGAGACAACCACATATCTCAGTCGTAGTAAGTACATTTTTCCTCAAATTGTCACAAATTGGAATGACCACAATGTTGAATCATAATATCACCTCATAGAAGTTGAGTTTTTCACTTTTTTTTTTACCATTATAACTGTAGTGTGACAATAGTGTGACTATAGTGTGACTATAGTGTTGCATTTTTGAATCAGACCTCCTGATATGAAGGTTAGCCAGGCAGCCCCTGAAGGTCTCTCCTCCCAACACAACCTGATGTTCATTGGGCTTGTCTTGGGGGGAGGATTGATGTTGGCCCAAATCACCGTTATCAACCCTCAACTCCAATCTGAGGAAATCACAGCGCTTTTGTTATGTCTGTCTGTGGGTGTGTGGAACAAACCAACAATAACATTGTAGAGTTTATAACAATTTCAGATGAGAAACATCTCTGCACAGCTTGACCAATGACAATAAAAATGCCTTACCGTGTGCCATTCCTTAATGCAGTCAAGTAGTGCCATCTTCCATCGTTGTATGTCTTGGTAGACTTCAAGGCATTTTCATCAAAGTTGAACATCACATAGCCATCAACCAATGAGAGCTGGTATCCATGACGCTGATCGATAAATAAATGGTGTGATGATATTCTTTACAAAAAACTATATAATTCTGAAACAAAACTGTTAAATTCATTTTGATAACTAATTTTGATCCTTTTACTAGTGTTTGAGGTTCAAATATGACACACAGAGAGTAGCCTTTGAATGAGGCTCTCTGTGAGAGACTCTTCAACCATTATTGAAGAGTGGACTGACCTCTTCTCTGGTCCTGAGAAGAACACCTTTATTCTCCATGGTCCTGAACCCCAACGAAACCATGGCCACAGGGGTGGTCCAGAAATCCTGTGGGTCCACTGAGAGGGAGCCACCAGGGTGGAAAGTAGCCTCACGAACACCCTGAAAAGAAAATACATTGTACATGAAAATTCTAGAACTAGAACATCTTCCACATTGTGCAGTCTGAAATGGATTTACAAAATGAGAGACGGTTTACCAAAAGCGAGGTTGGGCATCCAACACTGACACCAATTGTCGTGTTAAACTCAATCTCCTTAGATTGTAAAATCACATTATCTATACATCCTCTGAATGGTGGGGTTGTGACATTATCTCTGAAAGAAAATACATGACATGGATAATTGTATAATTGACATTCCAGGAAAATGCATGTATCCCTTGCAGGAGATTATGACAGAAAGCCTATTTACAGAGTTTGTACCTTTCTCTTATTGATGCTGGTAGACCCCCAATGTAGAATTTTTTGAAACCTTCCATGATGTTGTCTATTTTGACAATCTCAGTTTGTACTCCAGCCACATGTACTTTAAATGTTGTATCCATGACTATTACAAAGTGTTCATCCTAAGAGAGAAAGCAGAACTTTAAAAAAAAGTTTATGCAGATAAAACTAAACCGTACAGTATGTCGATGATACTATCTTACATTGAGTGAAACTTTTCTAGTACTCTTGGCATTGAGGACTTGGGTGCCTTGTCTTCCCTGCAGCACAACATAACCTCTCTCCACAGTAACACTAGTGTACGAATCCTGTGAAATACAACAAACAAGTGAATGAAACAACATATTTATGAAGACATTGCTCTACACACACCAACCATAAAATCCCAATAAGGACTGCATTTATTCATGTCCAACTGCAATACATTGATGTTCCTGTATCGTCTTGATGAAATTGTAAGCTTGATTGATTACACGACTTACAATGTAAACCAGATAGTGAATTCATTTGAATGTACTAATTATTCAGTCGTTTCCGTGTGTGATTCTGAATTCATATTTTTAACTGATATCAGATATATGAATGGACAAAATATACATACCTCATTTCCTTTATAAAACAGTAAAGCATTCTCCACCTGGCTGTTTGTGTGGAACTTGAGCACTCCTCTTTTCGGGGTTTCAATTTCTTTAATGTCCGTAACCAAACCGTAACCAGTGCCGTCAAAATAATAAGGCACTGTTAACTGTAGACTATCACGAACCCTGAAAGAAGGAAGGAATTGCATGATACATTCTGACACTGAAGCAGAAAGATGTTTTTTTTTCATGTATGGTCATGGTACAGAGAACAGGCTAAATTAGAACATGTAGACAGCATTCACCATTCCGTACAGTATGGCATCTTTTATAGATCTATAATCAAGGTGATGGTCCCTTTTGTTGGTTCTTACTTTATATATGACTGTTTGTCTACGTTGATGGCATTCTTGAAGTTGTACAGACTAAAGAATTGATCATTGATAGTAGACAGTTTGATGGCTCCACAGTATTTGGGGTAGCGCAGCTCCACTGGAGGCTAATGAGAGAAGGGCATAATGAAATAAAACAATACTTGAATAGGAAGAATAAGACTGCTCTGGTCCCGCTGATGTCTACAGGGTACTTCTGTATTCAACAATAAACAATGAGCATGATGCAGAAGCACAGAACACCTGGGAGGCAAAGGGATAGAGGAATGTAATTACAGTGAAGGCATCAGGATAACCGCCTACGTAGAAGACCACACTGTTGGTGTCCAGGTTGAGGAGGCCAACTGTCGTGTTGGGCCGGTTACTCTCCTTAGACACTTCGACAGACTGTGATGGGAACCTGTGTGTGAGACTGAGCTCAGCATCTTGGTAAACTCTAGAGAAATAGGAGACAAACACAGTGGGGATGACAAGGGAGCTGTCTCCATCATGGGCAAACTGTCCCATGTCATCAAGTTAGTATCAAATCCAGAAAAAAATCCTCAGAGGTGTACCTGTTAAAGACGACCTTGTCAAAAACAGTGGAGTTCACTTTGGTTCTAGTTATGTGGTCGGTGTTCAACTCATGTATGACTCCACCCAGCTTGTATACACAGCGGAGAGTGTTATTCTTTACAGCCATTCCAATGAAATCTTTGGATGACTGGAATGGGGGGGAAACAAGCCATCAATGAAAAGTAAAAAAATACTGAACATCTCCGATACAAAATGTATCAAAATAATTAGGGAATCAATTGAAATTCCAAGATTAACGCTCTAGGATATTATGACTACACTATTTACTCAAATGTCCCACTTACGTCCATGTTGCCGAGATAGAGCACAAAGAGGTTTCTGTCATCCTGTGTGTTCTGTCTGCGCCTACGGCTGCGGTCCCCTCTAGTGGGCTTGGTCTCCTGGCGGTTGAGAAGAAGTTCAGCAGCTGTAAACGCCTTCAAATCCTCAACATTGGTGGGGGGGCGGAGCTCAATGTAACCCTTCCCATTGAAGGTCATGCCGACAGAGAGCTGGGGAGACACACCAAGAGAGGAATAATGGACATTCAATATGACAGAGACAGACAGATACAGCCAGTCTAAAAGACCTAAGAAAAATAGTGTAATGGTTGGAGTGATCACGTTTGGTCAAGAAAGGACAAAGGTCAACAGGAAAACGATCCAAATAGAATGACTAATCTAGAGTATTTAAGTTAGATGTGGTGTCACCCTTTTGACAATGTCTCTGGCCTCCTCTATCACATCCTTGATTCTCCTGATGCTGTCTGTCACACTGACACTAGGGAGTGCCTGGGAGCACAGGTTTTGCACCCTGCTGAGGTTGCCTTCCAAAGTAGGCCATGTCTCGTTCAATTTCTTCACTGTACCAGTCAGGAGAGAAAGAAAATCAGCTCCAATCAACTACTTTCTTTTCAATTTCCCTTTGTATCATTAATTCAAATTCAATTCAAGAATCTAAAGTTGGATTTGAATTTAAAGAGTAAAGAGGCAGAATTTAGATTAGAATTAGAGGAAGGTTCATTTCAATACCATGACAGGATAAATGTACTGTGTGTCTGACATGAGTACTTACATTCATTGTCAGCCTCACCGAGCACACTGCCAATGTTTGAACTGACATTAGGAAGCCTTATATGTCCCCAGCTGATATTATTTAGTCTGTCTGTTACGTCATTGACTGTGTTATTGGCAGCGTTGACAGTTGCTTTGGCAGAGTCTATGAGCTTCCCAATGTCATCTGAAACACAAACAAATAGTGTACGTGAATATCATAAGTATGGTCACGTTGTGGCACAGAATGTGTAAACTGTCATTCTCATCGATTCCATGGCGTTGTTATTAAAACACAAGCATAATCTTTCATCTTATATACACAAACCTCTTTGAATCTCTTTAAGATTCTCTGTAACTGCAAGAGCATCTTTTCTCAGCATCTCTCTTTTGTTCTTGGTCTGACCAACACGTTGCTTGTGGTTGTCAACTTTGGCTGAGGTCTCTGTGTGTAAAAAAATAAACGTTGGGGATAAGTGGTAATATATGATAAGATAATATCAGAAGGAGATATCAGAAGGAGACAACGGAATGTGTTTTATCGAGGGCATACAGTATACTGCAGTGTGTTTCGGCCTCCAACAAAATCGTTAACAAGTTCAAAGTGCATAGCTTTCTTCAACATCATACAACAAAGCCTTTGGCTCATATAATGTCCTGGATGGATTGAGAAGGGGTCAACAACGTGATACATTCTTGTTTCTATTGTAGCTTTAGTGTCGTTAGAAAAGCAAATATTGGGATGATTACTACACCTCTGAGGTTCTTCTCAGCATTCATGGCCTCTGTCAGTAAGCTACTTGCATTATGCTTTAGTTCCTCAGACCTGTTGGTCAGACCTTGCTCCTCCACTTCCTGAAACATATACAAGTTACTGGAGTTATGTGAAATACTTATTGATTGTTGTGAATTTGAAGTTAACGGTGGCTGGGGCATCCAGACCAGTATAATAATCACCTTCAGAGCTTTGTCGGATGCCTCTTTGGATTGGTTGGCCGCCATCTCTGCCTCTTCAATGGCTTTTATGATGCTGATGTAGGCTCCGATGCTTTCTGAAGCATGCTGCAGGTCAGAGCTGTTGGTGGCATTATGCACTGCCCTGCAATAACAAGGAATACAGTGCTCACAGTGGCCCATACTAGCCCATAAAGACACGAACACACAAAGGTCTCAACATAGGACACGTCTGTGGGGTATAAAGAAGTAGGCCCCCAACCTAATGACCTTACTCTGTCAACCTACATTTGTAGTTCCATTGCCAGTTTGTTTAGTTCCTCTGCATGCTCCTCTGCCATGACGACAATGCCCTCCTTCTGTTTTGCTTTAGCGATATCATTTAGCCTCTTGGTTAGATTGGGCTTGGCTCCGTCTATCTCGGCTGCAAGGTGCTCGTATTCCTGAAAGATTTAAATGATATTTTGAATGCCTCCTTCACAACAATAGAGATAGCAATTTACACTGGAAACGATTTGAATTCATCTGCTTCATACCTTTTTCATCTCCTTCATCATTTCCAAAAGGCCTGTGATATTCTTCAGTTTATCTTTGGTCATATTCATTTCAGGAAGGACTGAATCACGTTTCCTCTCCAGCTCACCTCTAAGTTGCTAGAAAATATACATATAGAGCGAAAACAGTGATTACCCCTTGTCAAACACAGAAACTTGAGACATGATTTGGTATTTGTCATGTTCAGAAAAAGGAGAGAACATTTTTTGTATTGTATCTGAGATCTACAACATATTTCACAGATTTTACACTTCAGTGTTTGACATTACCGTCAGGATTCTTAGGAAGTCAGTACTGTTGAAGTTGAGGCTCCGTGTCATGTTAACCATATTGTCTGCTTCTGCCACAGCCACGGCCAGATCACTCAACGCAGAGACCGATGTCATCAGAGACTCTGCCGTCTCATTGGCTACAGCCTGGTTGTCGTCTAATGGAGCTGCCATATTGTTCTTGATGAAGTCCAAGACTGAGAGAGACACATGCATTACACTTTGCATTGTGAATCATATCTATCATACACTGTGAGTCAAGAATTTGTGTCACATTGATAATGTCTAACATTTATTATTCAATAGTGTGATCATTTAAGTGCTGCCCTGTACTGTAAGTGACTATAGACTAAGCCAAGAGCCCCCTGTCTCACGTTTGTGAGCATCCTCTTGCTCCCTGGCAGCCTTCTCTGTCTGGTTACTGCAGCCAAGCTGTCTCATCTCCTTCACCATGCGCTGCACCACCATCATCCTGGCTACCTCCTCCACTCCCACATTGATGTTGGTTACACTAGAATTAGCCTCACTCAGCTGTCGAAGGAGATCTGAGAGGGGAAAAAGACAGGTGGGGATTATCATGACATTGACGTATCATTATATTATCATTTTGAAACACTCAATAACAGTATACCTTCTGTATTCATTAGAAGATCTTGAGCTTCAGGGATAAAATCCTCGGCTCTCTGTTTGGTTTGGATCACTTTCACCAAGACATTGTCAGCACCTGAGAGAGAGTAACTTGCCTAGAGAGAATAAGATCACACAAGTAAAAAGGATATAGTTTTTCTGTAAAATAACGGATTACATCTGACATCTGATTATGGAAAGCAGGCCTCAGGCACCTTGTCTTCCAGTAGGCTTATGTCCTGATCCAGACTCATAACTTCTGCTTCCAGAAGATTGACCTTTGGACCCTGAGCATCCACAGTAGTGCTGTACCTTCCAACCAGAGCCTGCAAGAGTATACCAGAGGGGAGTGATCATCTTGTTAAATTGTGTACATTATACACCATTTGGTGTTCAAATATATAGAGCGCCTCAGTAAGACCGTGTTAAATGACCTTTGTTTCATTAATGGCACCTTCCAGCTGGTTAATGTTGGCAGGCGAGCTGTTGGAACCAATGCCCTGAAGCTGCTGCCTTAGCAATTCCAGCCCATCATCCATATTTTCCAAATCATTCAGTAAGGCCTGAGTACAGCTGTCACACTCTGACCACAAAGAGAGGAAGAGCAGATTGTTTAGTTAGGTCTAATAGGATGAGAGGAAATGCAATATGAATCATGCTGGCAACAACAGACAATAAATAGCTCACTATACATTGAGAATGTGTATTACTGTGTGCTTCACAAACCTATGCATTGGTCATCTGTGCCGGGATCATCAGGCTTCTTACACTCTAGAGACAGAAGACACAGTGAGCAACAGTTATACCAAATCTACAATAAGACAAACTATTATCAGCATGACATTTCTTGCAGGCATTTCTTCAATCTATAGCCTATAGCTTTATCGTTATATAGGAGGCATCCTGTTTTAATTCATAGATCATTTTCTCTATTCTTGTACAGCTGAAGTGGGTCCTGAGCTTACTTCCAGTCAGATAGTCACAGGTACTGGTAGCATCACAGTGGCATCGCTGGCACCTGCCTCCATATATCATTGGGTTACCATAGTAATCAGGGGCACACCTGCCAGATTGGGGGAGGAAGAGGAGAGGAAAGTTCTAGACTTTTGTTATAAATATATTTACGGTAAGATGACGTTGACATTTTTATATGTACTGTAAAAAGCATATAAACACACCTCTCACATCTGGTTCCAGTGTAGCCAGGTTTGCACAAACATTCGATTTCATTTGCACCAATATCCAGACATGCTACTGCAAAACTACACAAAGAGAAAAAAATGATTTTGAGTACCAAATGGTAATTATATGTTTCATCCAATAGTTTATCTGGGGAACGTAAAACCAAGTGTGCTCACATAGCTACCTGTACATTAACAGAATGTATGGACATATAGAAACTGACTTGTTGGCTCTGAAGGGACATGGACACCCACGGCAGGTCTTTTGGGCAGCATTGCCGTAGTAACCTTCCTTGCAGCGCTCACATCGATCCCCATCAGTATTGTACTGACAGTTCTGGAAAATAAAGTGTCCTCTTTGTTTATGACTGAAGCAGGCTCGTGGAATGTTGGGGTTATGGTTCATGATGTCGTAGCACAGTACTGAGAGTTTGTCAAGTCTGGCATGAAAACTCATCTGTGTATATGACTTATATCCATCTGGATCAGCATGGGTTAGAAAAAGTGCATATGTTTACCTAATTGGTGAGTCAGGAGAAACCTATCCTGCTATGTGTGTGTGCGTACGTACCCCACTGGGTACAGACATCATTTCAAGGTCTAGTTTTGATTTACATTTAGTTGAGTTGTCAACTAATGTGAATTCAGTGTGATAACAACAACAAAAATTCACCATGTCATTGGATTTAGGTTAAAAGGTGGGTGGGAAAAAAATAACATTTTCCTTTACGTTGATTGCTTTTTGAAAATCCAATCCGTTTTCGACGTTGATTCAACATCATCACATTTAATTTTGTTGTTGAAATTGCGTGGGAAAAAAGGTTGATTTAACCAGTTTCTGCCCAGAGGGACCAATTAAGGCTGCTGAGGGTGCTGCGGCACCCCTGATAAATCACTTTTTTTTATAGACACAGAGAGAGAGAAACCCACCAGACATCTCCCTGTTTGCTCGTCACATTCATTAGACAGGCTGTTACAGTTGCAGGGTACACACTGGCCCCTATGAGGCCCTGTCCTCTCTCTGTAGTATCCAGGGCCACACCTCTGTATGGAGGGGAAAAGTCAGGTTAGGTAAGGCAGCCTTTTGAATGCAAAAGTGTCTTATCAAAGAAGTTCTAATAGAAAATATAGATCCGTTTCGTTCAATAATAACAGTACTGTAGTGCTACGTGTTTCGGCCCATCCTGGACTTGTTATTTAGCACATTCTTCAAGTGAAGAAGGCTTGGACTGGCAGAAAAACATCAAAAAAGAAAGAAAGGTGAAACAAGACCCTAGTCAGGAGGACATACACTGTTTATCTGCTATCTTGCTATCCATAATAATTCATAAAATGTAAATATGGACCTGCAAAGCAACCCATTTTGTGTAAGTCGCTCAGACACATTTGTGTTGCGAAAATTCCAGAGATGTCAATACAAAACCATTGCTTGTTTGTGTTGTAAATCAAGGTGTGGTATATTCTACCACTAAATCAACAAATAACAATGGGGAACATTTGAGGACACAAGACCTGGGTTCAAGTACTATTTCATATATTTCAATTTCTTTTCAATTCATTTGAAAACAAGTTTTTGGATAACCTGTATTTGAAAAAACAAGTAGTTGAATATTGGAATGCGTTTGGAAATACACTTGGAATGTGTTTGGAAATACTCAAATACACGGACTCAAATACACTCCCATACACTTAACTCAGGTATTTGAAAATAGTATTTGAAATAAGTATTTGAAAATACTTTCAAATGCGATTTGGTCTACTATTTGTTTTGCTTTCAAATAACCATTCAAATACTAAAATAAAAGTATTAATTTGGGATGTGTATTTGAACATGGTCAAATACACAGAAAAAAGTGTTTACAGTGCCTTGAAAAAAGTATTCACACTCCTTGACTTTTTCCACATTTTGCTGATTTTAAAATGTATTAAACTGAGATTTTTTGTCATTGGCCTACACACTGTTGGAAACTGACTAATTGACTTAAACGTGTTTTAGTATGTTTACAACTATATAAGCGGCCGAGTGATCAATGTGTTATCGGTTTGATGGAATGATCTATGTGCAATGGTATTTGGCCAGAGGGAAAGTAAACGGGGGCTTGTCCATAAGGGTGGGATAGGAGACACATGCTAGAGCTGATAGATCATAAATTACTGTCCTGTCTTATATCTTAATATGTTTTCTATCATTATATTTTATCAATATTTTTTATATCATTATATTATCTTAGTATGAATTGATGGCTAATTTCATAGAATAGAAAGAAGTGTTGGCTCTGTGTATGAGAACAGCAATTATGTAGTGGACTGACTCCCTAACCTCAAGGCCTCTCCTGACCGATAAGAAGAACGGTGAGCTCCGGGGAGGAGTACTAGGGTTCTGGAGTGATAACACCACCTGCCCAGCAACATCCTAGACACAGAAGGGGGGGGGGGGTCTGTTTGGGAAGGAGGTTATAAATATATGTGCTTGAGACTTCATATGTTGTCTTTGCAGCTGTATGCTTTCTTCTGAGTCTTAGAACGTACCCCATAATGTCAAAGTCAAATTATGTTTCATGTTTTATTTTTTTTACAAATGAATAAGAAATGTAATGCTGAAATGTCTTGAGTCAATAAGTATTCAAATGAGCTTAACAAGTAGAATAATAAGTTGCATGGACTCACTCTGTTTGCAGTAATAGTTTTTAACATGATTTTTTAAATACTAGCTCATCTCTGTACCCCACACATACAATTATCTGTAAGGTCCTTCAGTCGAGCAGTGAATTTCAAACACAGATTCAAGCACAAAGACCAGGGAGGTTTTCAAATGCCTTGCAAAGAAGGGCACCTATTGGTAGATATGTTTAAAAAAAAAAAAATTAAAAGCAGACATTGAATATCCCTTTGAGCATGGTGAAGTTATTAATTACACTTTGGATTGTGTATCAATACACCCAGTCACTACAAAGATACAGGCGTCCTTCATAACTCAGTTGCCAGAAGGAAACTGCTCAGGGATTTCACCATGAGGCCAATGGCAGCTTTAAAACAGTTACAGAATTGAATGGCTCTGAGAAAACTGAGGATGGCTCAACAACATTGTAGGTACAATACAAACCTAATTGACAGAGTGAAAGCCTGTACGGAATTCAAATATTCCAAAACTTGCAACAAGGCACTAAAGTAATACTGCAAAGAAATGTGGTAAAGCAATTCACTTTTTGACCTGAATAAAAAGTATTATTGTAACTTCTGCATCAAAAAAATAAAACATGAAACATAATTTGACTTTGACATTATGGGGTACGTTCTAAGACTCAGAAGAAAGCCTACAGCTGCAAAGACAACATATGAAGTCTCAAGCACATATATTTATAACCTCCTTCCCAAACAGACCCCCCTTCTGTGTCTAGGATGTTGCTGGGCAGGTGGTGTTATCACTCCAGAACCCTAGTACTCCTCCCCGGAGCTCCAACTCACACTCTCAAACACGTAGATCCCCTGAACAAAGCTCACTTTCCAGCCCACTTTCAAGCTCCCACTCTCAAACACATAGATCCCCTGAACGCAGCTCACTCTCCAGATCCCAATGACCTGAATTCTGAACACCTGTTCACACACCTCTAGGTCATTATCACACGCTATTTAGTTCAGTTCTTTGCACCCGATCATTGCGAGGTGTTGTTTGTTTTGTGACACACTTCTATTCGGAGCGCTGGTTTTCCTGTAATTTACTCCTCCCGTGTATGATAGTTTTTGCCTGTCTCACTAACGAAGCTTTTTGCCTATTCCCTGCCTGTACTTTAGCCTATTGGATTTTCTGTTACCAACCTATTGCCTGATCTCCCGGACGACGTTACTAGCCTTTTCCCTGCCTGTCCTGTTGCCTTTTTGGATCCCCTGTGTATGACCTTATGCCTGTCCCTGGACCCAGCTACCTGCCTCATGCTGTGGTCCTTTACAATAAACACCTGCTGTGCCCTGTGCTTGAAACCAGCTCTCTGTCTCCCATTGTGTTCATTACAGTTATGTTTGGGGCAAATCAAATCCAACACATTACTGCGTACCACTCCCAATATTTCCAAGCATAGTGGTGGCTGCATCATGTTATGGGTATGCTTGTAATTGGTTAAGGACTGGAGAGTTTCTCAGGATAAAAAAAGAAATAGAGCTAAGCACAGGCAAAATCCTGGAGAAAAACCTGGTTCAGTCTGCTTTCTACCAGACACTGGAAGATTAATTCACCTTTCAGCAGGACAATAACCTAAAACACAAGGCCAAATCTACACTGGAGATTGAATGCTCCTGGGTAGCCGAATTACAGTTTTATACTTAAATCTGCTGGAAAATCTATGGCAAGACCTGAAAATGGTTGTCTAGCAATGATCAACAACCAATTTCACAGAGCTTGAACAATTTTGAAAAGAATAATGAGCAAATCTTGCACAATCCAGGGTTGGAAATCTCTTAGAGGCATACCCAGAAAGACCGACAGCTGTAATGTCTGCCAAAGGTGTTTCTAACATGTAATGGATGAATACTTATATAATCAAGATGTATTAGTGTTTTATTTTTCATATAATTTTTTTTGAATGTTAAAATGTTTCTTCCACTTTGACATTACAGAGCACTTTGTGTACATTGTTGACAGAAAATGACAATTAAATCCATTTTAATCCCACTTTGTAACTAAACAAAATGTGGAAAAAGTCAAGGGGGTGAATACTTCCTGAAGGCACTGTAAATAACAAATACTCAAATACAGCTTCCGTGTCTAGACCAGCCTATTATCACCAGACAGAATGTGATTGATATTATATTGTAGGATAATGTAAAATTGTGAACAGTATGGATATTTTAAGTGCATTATAGTATTGTACTGTGCTGTTATTGAGTGAATGTACACTACTGTTGAAAACTTTGGGGTCACTTAGAAATGTTCTCGTTTTTGAAAGAAAAGCTCATTTTTTGTCTGTTAAAATAACATAAAATTGATCAGTAATACAGTATAGACATTGTTAATGTTGTAAATGACTATTGTAGGTGGAAACGGACAATTTCTTAAATGGAATATCTACATAGGCGTACAGAGGAACATTATCAGCAACCATCACTCCTGTGTTCCAATTGCACATTGTGTTAGCTAATCCAAGTTAATAATTTTATAAGGCACATTTATCATTAGAAAACCCTTTTGCAATTATGTTAGCATAGCTGAAAACTGTTGTTCTGATTAAAGAAGCAGTAAATGTAACGTCGTTCTTCGTTTGTGGAAAGAGAGTCGGACCGAAATGCAGCGTAGTGGTTACTCATGACTTTAATAGAAAAAGTGACACATGAAATAACGATACAAAATACAAAACAACAAACGGAACGTGAAACCTAATTACAGCCTATCTGGTGAAACTACACAGAGACAGGAACAATCACCCACGAAATACACAGCGAAACCAGGCTACCTAAATACGGTTCCCAATCAGAGACAACGAGAATCACCTGACTCTGATTGAGAACCGCCTCAGGCAGCCAAGCCCATCCAACACCCCAGCCGCAATCCCAATAATACAAAAACCCCAATACGAAATACAACAACATAAACCCATGTCACACCCTGGCCTGACCAAAAATATAACGAAAACACAAAATACAATGACCAAGGCGTGACAATAAAACTGGCCTTCTTTAGACTAGTTGAGTATCTGGAGCATCAGCATTTGTGGGTTCGATTACAAGCTCAAAATGGCCAGAAACAAAGACCTTTCTTCTGAAACCTGTCAGTATATTCTTGTTCTGAGAAATGAAGGCTATTCTATGCGAGCAATTGCCAAGAAACTGAAGATCTTGTACAACTCTGTGTACTACTCCCTTCACAGAAGAGTGCAAACTAGCTCTAACCAGAATGGAAAGAGGAGTGGGAGACCCCGGTGCACAACTGAGAAAGAGGGCAAGTACATTAAAGTGTCTAGGTTGAGAAACAGACACCTCACAAGTCCTCAACTAGCAGTTTCATTAAATAGTACCCGCAAAACACCAGTCTCAACGTCAACAGTGAAGAGGCGACTCTGGGATGCAGTGTCTGTGCTCTTTTGCCCATCTTAATCTTTTATTTTTATTGGCCAGTCTGAGATATGGCTTTTTCATTGCAACTTTTTCTTTGCAACTCTGCCTAGATGGCCAGCATCCGCCTGTTGACATTGAGACTAGTGTTTTGACCCCAACCTTTTGAGCGGTAGTGTATGTTTGGATATTTCATAATGATTATATTCCAAAGTACGGTCTGCTATAACCCTGTGATAAGAACCTATGACAGTCTTGTGTGAGAAAACCCAATGAAGTTCACATCATAACTGCATTTAAAAAAATATTCAAATAGACATGTATTTGAACCCAGATCTGAAGGACGCGCCACCTGAAGACTGAAGTATAAAAGTGCTGTCGTCTGGACCTTTTGCTCCCTTTTGAGAGGAATCAATACATATTTTTAGATTTTTGAAGTCACTCTCCCTTTGTCTGTGTACCCTGTGATCTGTGTGCATTACATTAATACATTTTTCGATTTTTGTTGTTCGACACAAACTTAAACCTCCATTAGTAGTTGAAAATAGCAGGCAAATGGGTTTATTTTGCAAAGCTCTATTATTTAGCCCCGCATTACCTGGGTGATGGCTCCAGCTGACTGGTTGTTGAATGAGGTGTCACAGTACTTCCTAGGGATCCTGGGGTGCCCTTTGTGCCAAGGATCCTTACCACTCTGGTGGGTCTGAGACAGATAGTCATACCTACAGTTTGGATGTCTCTGTGGTGCTCTCTGGCCATCTGTGCAGGGGCCAAATAAAGCACACCACAACAATAATCCCCATACTCCTCCAAACCAGAAAACAGTTCCTTGTGTCATTTTCATACGTCTGCAGGACAGCAAAACTATCTCCCTCACTGTTGAGGAGCTTGGCTGTGGGAACTATGAGAGCTAAATACCTAGGAGCTCCTCCCTCTGTAAGCCCAGGGCCAGATAGAATGTCCCTATAAAGACAGACTGGTATACATGAAGGAAGACTGAGCATATCAGTGTGTTTAGTTTGGTGTGAACATGTTGAGGTTCAAAGATCACCTGGGTACCACTCCCTTTTCTTCAAATGTGTTTGTGGAACAGTAAGTTGGCATGGCATACATAGTATTTGTACTCTGTACCATGGGTCACGTTTAACAATTGTAAAACTATGGAAGGTGTAAACCTATGAACCGGGTGAACTGGATAACAGTATAATTAATACAAGGAACTCAAAGACAATCTACAGTCTAGCGTTGCTTAGACACTGATTATGGTCCCAATCCTACGTGGGAACATCAAGACTGTTAGACATTCTGTCAGATTGAAAGGACTTTCTCAAGATGCCTCGGTGTGCAAGGAAATACCTTCAAATTCAACACAAGCCGACAGATACCTTGATGCACAGTATCTAGTGCTATGTCCAGTCCTGAATTCAATCCAAAACGTTCAAAGAAACATCAAATTCTAGACCAGCCTGACACAGTCGGTCGAAATCTAAAAACAATCGCAGTCAAATGTCATTTCAATTGAACTTTATTCTCTATCCCAGTGCAATACAGGCATAGCATTGCTCAGAGTAATACAGTATATAAGACAGAATACTTTATACCATCACCCCCACAAATAAACCAAATCAATACTTTTTATTAACCTCTGACAACCTATCCAATACCAAGATGATATGTTCTGTCTCTGACACTTTATCACTTATGTGGTTCATAAAATAGGATACAGAGCGTAGCTTGCAATGCCACAAGCGTTACTGCCATTCCGGATCATTCGCATGTAGCCACCCTCTCCCCATGCAGTACCCCAGCTGGGAAGAAAAGGAAAACATGCATACATTTATGTACAACAAATGTCTTACATATATGTATATGAAAAAGTAACCAAATTGTTTTATTTTGTTAGAATGTAAACCACGTTACTCCCACCAGTGATTCACCCACCTGTTTTTGATTATCCAATAGTCTTGCCCCCCTTCAGAGCCATAGCCAACCAGCAGCACCGCATGACTGAGGTTGTTGGGGTTACAGATTGGCTCCTCATATATTCCTGTTAGACCAATAATAGCCCTGGTTACAATGAGGCAAACTCAGACAGGGCAAATGCATTTTTAAAAACTGAATAAAAAACCTTTATCAAAGTTAATATATACAGTCATGGGAAACAAAACACTACATTTAGCTGTCCACCACTGTCAAAGAATTCGGTGAAGGCCAACCTGAACTGTAGAACATGAAGCTTGGGTGATCTGCATCCACAGCGATGGTGATTGGGCCAATGGTTGCCACAGCGTCAGCCAGGGCCTGCTCATCTCCAGAGGGTATGAACCTGTAATCAGTGATGCTGGCAACTGACTGAATGCTGTCGTAGAAGCAGGGTTGGGTGTCCTAGAAATACAGAAATGTGTTTTATCCTCAGCCATTGTACTTCTTAAATCATGTTACTATTAACATTATGTAACATTGGTGTGCATGGTCAGGGATGTCCCCAGTCAGACTCTTACCACTGATGTGTAGGGGTAGGTGTCTGTGGACTGAAGCCCATTCTGAACCACATAATTATAGGCATTAGCCATCCAGGCCCCACTGCAGCCATATGTGCCGTAGGGCTTGGAGCAGTCCACAAGGTTCTGCTCACTCAAGGACACCAGTTGACCTGTCCTCTTGAACATTTGTCCCTCGATGGCACCCGTAGTGCTAAAGGCCCAGCAGGAGCCACAATAGCCCTGTGAAATCAATAGACAGCATGAATTTAAAATCACTTCCTACTTTGCACTGAAATTCTACTTACAGAATTTTTTAAAGCAAAGCCTCACCTGGTCTTTGACCTCAGTGACATAGCCCATGGCTCTGTAGTCAATGGTAACAGACCCTAACTTCTGAGCACTGGCACGGAGCTTTCGAGCTGATGCATTCTTCCCTCTTTTCTTCATTTTGCTATTTATCATGGCACCTTGCAAACGCTTGTATTCGTGCCTTGTCTACGCATTGGAGAGAGAGAAATTCCAAAGTGATTTAGTATGAAATGTATGAAGGAATCAATGAATCATGGGAAAATACTGTTTCAATACACGGCAATAAGAACAATCTCTCATAATGTATACAAATGAACAGAAGTTAGAACTTAAAAGGGAATGTTGCAGCTCTCAGTGAAAATTGCTCAAAGTGGACCATTATAAGTAATTTACAGAAGTACCTTAGACTATAACATCCTGTACTAAAGAGAAGTGAAGATGATGATGGTCACTTACCAGGTCCCCATATTTATTCATGGCCATGGTGAACATCTTTGTCCCTCTGAGAAAACTGTTATTATTCTCATCAATCACTCTCATGTTGTCGTCCCATATGGCCTTCCTCTCAATGTCATCCCGCTTCAGGAAAGAACAGAATGAACAAACAAATAAAGTAGTTGATTATTGTTACGGTGTGTGTCTTGGATGGAGGGAATGACTTCCTAAATATTTACAATACATATTCATGTAGGCAGATTACTAGCCTACAGTAACTATTGGGAATGTGTTTTTTTTTATACAGTATGTGTGTATGAGTATGTGTATAAAATAACATCTAACCTTCTCGTCATAGGAAACACCGTTGCTCCTCTTCCATGTTTGCCACTCTGATGGCTCTTGCACCTCCTCGTCTGAGTCTGACGCCACGTGGAGAGGATCAGACAGGAGGAGAGAGAGCAGCACAGCTCTCCCCATGAGGCTGGCCCATTGGGCTGGAAGGATGGATGATCAGAGTAAAGTGTTTCACCAAATGTATTGTGTTCTGTTGTAAATTACTTTGCTGCAATTTATACCATATTAGATAGAGAATTATATGGAAACACTATAAATGCTCTGCAATTCTGAATGTCATGTTATTAAAACAATGCAATCATGATAAGAAATTAGGCTAAATGAATGTCAATAACCTGGGACTCACCTGATGGAAAGTTGGGCTGTCTTGTCTTCATGTTCTGAGACTAACTCTACACTCTGACCATGTCTGGTCATCACCCTCTCTTTTATTGCCTGTGATGGAGGGTGTGCTCCCCTTGGGCCTGTCTGAAACCCCATCACCAACACACAAGAGGGAGGTGGCAACAGGGGACAGAAACCCTCTTATTAGACAATGTCAGGCCACCGAGTGTAAACACAGCATGTCACTATTCAAAGTAGCCCATATCGTTTTTTTGGCACTCATCACAAAAACAGCTTAGCAGTGCCAAGAAAATATGATAGCCTACTCTATATACAGCTCATCTCTAAAAACCTGCCAATTACAAGCTTACAACTAAATAGTAATCAAAACAACTTCTCCTTACACAGGCTACCTGCAATTACGCACCCTGATATTTAAGTGTTACACTCTTAGAAAAAAGGGTTCCAAAAGGGTTCCTTGGCTGTTCCCATTGGAGAACCCTTTTCGATTCCAGGTATAACCGTTTTTGGTTCTATGCGCTACCTACAGGTTATGGAAAATGTGCTCTTTTAGTATTTCTCCAGTAGGTTTCCTGAAGGAGAACACCTCTAATTCTATGTCAAAGATAATAAAACAAAAACACTATAGTAAATAATAAAGTAATGTCTGCAAAAACACAACAGTAAATACTACAGTATACTATAGACGCAAAAACACTACAGTAAATACTACAGTATACTATAGACGCAAAAACACAACAGTAAATACTACAGTATACTCTAGACGCAAAAACACAACAGTAAATACTACAGTATACTATAGACGCAAAAACACAACAGTAAATACTACAGTATACTATAGACGCAAAAACACTACAGTAAATACTACAGTATACTATAGACGCAAAAACACTACAGTAAATTCTACAGTATACAACAATCTGCAAAAAACACTACATTAATTACTATAGCATATACTATAGTTTTGTTTTACTACAGTATTTATACTATAGTTAACTGTGAATACAACAGTATACTACAGTAAATACTGCAGGGAATACTATAGTAAAGTCAGCAAAAACACTACATTGAATACTATAGTATTTATACCAGTCATGGTTCTTCTCCAGTCCCAAATTTTGGCACAAACTAATAATACCTTTGAAACAGCTGCTCAACATCCAAGAATACAGGGTAGCCTGTGGCACAACACAGACACTACTATAAGATCTACTGTAAGATCCGAGTAGGGGAGAGCCAAAGGGGTCAATTGAGCCCCCATTGTTTTTAGGAAACCATACACACAATTAACAATTTGACCGCATACTTAGGAAGAGGTCTTCATTTGTGAAAGAAAAAATCATATGGGAAAAGTGTTAAGCAAGTTAGGTCCAAAAAACGGATTTTCACCAAGTCAAATGAATTTGTTAGAGATATCATTATGCTTGTGAAATGAAACTGTAACAGAATCGACCTCGTTTCATTTGGTTGAACAAACGACTCCAAGAAATCGAATCAGACATAGCTGCAGCGGTCGTGACTCGTGCGCCTGTCTGCGTGTGGCTGGAGCGGCACTGCAGAGGATTTGCTGCGTGTTTTTTCCAACAGCGCGCCGACACCCTTGGAGCAGTCAGTGTGGCAAAACGAATTACAGCCGTTATTACAGTTAAACCCATCGGGACGTTAGCAACAACAACCCATACGCAAGAAATATGAGTCACGAATGAGGTCCACAGGATGTCGTTCAAGGTAATCTCAACGTTCTCCTGCTTTTCTGCATATGTAGCTGAGTTGACTCAACTCCACTATATATAGATATTCATATTACAGGGATCTAAACTAGAGCTACAGCTACTACTGCATAGGCTACTCTAACCATGCTTGGCATGAAGAGAGAGTAGCCTAATATAATATACTCATTACGAATGCTTACTTTCTTTGCGTAAATGGTTTCTAATCTGTGATGTTATGAATAGGCCTATGGTGAGTTATGCGCACGTAATAAATGAATACATCGCAGGGGCTTTGCGGGCAATAATAACATCGTAATCGAAATTAGATATGCTGCTTTACCTTCGTGGTCATGGTCTTCCCGGACATATGCCGCGTTCAAAACAACTGGTAACTCGGACATAAACAAGCTCCGGCTGGAAAAAATCGATTTGAATGGTAATCCAACTCGAAATTCCAATTCGAGATCTCGGGCCACTTTCTAGAGCTCAGACTTTCAGACCTGAAGATCACTGACATCATGATTTGACCTGCATTTTTCCAAGTTTCCAGTTGTTCTGGCTAACATTAGCCACCTAACGTTAGCCAACGTTAGCAACAACACATTGGAATTCGTAATATAGCATACGTTTTGGGAATTCATAACATATTGTACGTTTTTGCAATTCATAACATATTGTACGTTTTTGAGAATTCATAACATATACGAAATATAATGTATCATAAGAAATGGATGATGGACATGCACAAATTAATACATACCATACGAAACTTAGCATGACTCTGATAAAGAAAATGTAACCTTCATTTAACTGGGTTAGTCATTTAAGAACAAATTCTTATTTACAACCACGTACGAGAGTGGGTTAACTGCCTTGTTCAGGGGCAGAATGACAGATTTATACATTGTCAGCTCAGGGATTTGATCCAGCAACTTTTCGGGAATTGGCCCAACGTTCTAGCCACTAGGCTACCTGTCACATACAGAATAATGAGACCAAGTGGCAGCGACATGACAGTTTAATCTTAGCTAGGGTTGAAGGTTAAAGGGTTAATTAAGGTTAGGGGAAGGGTTAGCTAACATGCTAAGTAGTTGCAAAGTAGTATGTAGTTGAACATTTGCTAAAAATGATATGGTGATGAAATTCAAACACAACTTTTGGGTTGCTAGATGTTTGCGTTTTCTCTTGTCTGTGTTAAACATACCCAGATTCATTTGGACCTACGTAAGTGGGTGGGAGCTACACACAACCAGACCAGAGACCATATAACCACACCATACCCAATGCAAGAGCATAATCAACGTGTGTGTGTGTGTGTGCAAAGAGCTTCTGTCCATATTGATTCTCATATTGATTGTGAACAGGAAGAGCCTGACTGCAACTCATTTTAAATGTTTTTCGCTATAACCCCCATTGTCTGACCAATACCAGCAAAGAAATTACTTGCCCAATTTTGACACCTGTGATGATACTGTAGACACTTGTGTCTGTTCAATGTTGTATCATGTGTGTTTGTCCTACAGAAGGAGACGCCCCTGGCTAATGCTGTGTTTTGGGCAGCTCGAAAGGGGAACTTGGCCCTGCTTCAGTTACTGCTCAACAGTGGCCGTGTGGATGCCGACTGCAGAGACAGTGTACGGACGCTGCATGCCCTGGCGGCTCAGCTGCACGCTTTACCCATAAACCACCTGTGGTAGGAGAGAAAGAGAGAGCTACAACTCTTCTCTGTGTGTGTGTATGAGTGAGTGTGTGTGTGTGTGTGTGTGTGTGTGTGTGTGTGTGTGTGTGTGTGTGTGTGTGTGTGTGTGTGTGTGTGTGTGTGTGTGTGTGTGTGTGTGTGTGTGTGTGTGTGTGTGTGTGTGTGTGTGTGCAGGTGTATGTATGTCTCAATAATGTGTTGTAGGTCTGCTCATGTTCAGGTGCTTGCCGTTTCCATGTGTGTCACATCTAATTGTTAATTGTTGTGTGCTATTTGAAATCTAATGCTATGTCAAGTCTCCGCTGATAAGTTGAAGTATGTTTCAGCAACTTTCTTTAGAGATTAGGGAATGTGAATGATTGGGTGGAGCATCAGGTGGTACTTTGTAGGGCTGTGTGTGCAATTATGTTGTCTGGAGGAGAATCAAAACACAAAACAAAAACAAAAAAATCTATACCTCCAGGTTTCTTTCATGTGCAGTTTGAATGACATGTAAGACAATGATCTGACTGAACTGAGGTGTTGATTGATTGTGATCCCTCAATCTCTTTCCAGTTTCGCACCACAGCCCTGATGGTGGCGTCCTACAATGGCCACAGTGACTGTGCCAGGGAGCTGATCATGCAGGGAGCTGACATTAACCTGCAGAGAGAGGTAAAGTATACTCCCACTTTAGTACACCTAGGTGTTATTAGAAGAAATACCTTGGTTTTAGTGCTGCTCCTTGATAAACTGCAACCATCTGCTTTTCCGTAGTACAGCGTCTGGAATTAGCGTTGAATTATTGATGTTGCTTTGAGACTCATGTGGTTAAAGTAGAAACAATAAGCAGTAAAGAAGCGTTGAGAAAATGTGTATGTCCTTTTTTAAGGTCTTTCTGACATTGAATGCATGTTTCCACCCTCAGACCGGCTCCACTGCCCTCTTCTTCGCTTCCCAGCAGGGACACAATGAAGTAGTAAAGCTCCTCTTTGAATTTGGTGCCTCAACTGAATTCCAGACAAAGGTATGCCGTGTCACCTACATAGAGAGAGAACATCACAGGGAGGCAGACAAGATATGCTGACGGCAGTGATCCAGTGTTGGATGTCTGCTGTGTATAGTCATATTCTATGTGCCAGTCACTGCGGGATATGTTGCTAATCTGTGTTCTCATGGTTTGGCAGGACGGTGGCACAGCCCTCTCTGCAGCCTGTCAGTATGGCCACTCTAAGGTGGTAGACACTCTTTTGAAGAATGGAGCCAATGTTCATGACCAGCTGCATGTGAGCATCCCTAACACCTATCTCATCTCACTATGTCTGTCCTTTTCCCACACTCCTGCAGAGCCTCACAGTGTCCAATGCTGTATTCCACAACACACCAAAATCCCACTGGAAGACCCTCTCAGGTTACCGCTGAGTCAGACATGAGATGTATTTTGTTTGATGCAACACACAGAAGGGATTGGATTACTCAGTGTAACTATGTTACATGTTTGTATGAAAACAATACAGTAAGGCTTACATTCATTTCGACAGAGTGATTCTCTGCTCACTACTAGTTATGATATTGGTGATTGACAATAGTGTTTTTTGCATCATTAAAACATCAGCCTCTTTCTCTCCTTTCTATAAGATCCAGTGTACCCACAACAGTGCCATTATATGTGTTACTATTCATGAACAAGCCATACAATGCATAACTTTGCTGTTGTGACATGTTTCTAATATCATATTTCAGGATGGTGCCACCCCACTCTTCCTTGCTTCCCAGGAGGGTCATGTGACTGTCATACGTCAACTGCTGTCATCTGGAGCCAAAGTTAACCACCCTAGGGAGGTGAGGCCACTCCCCCAAACAATAATAGAGGACTTCAATAGAGGGACTGACTTCTTCATCTCTCTTCTCACCCTCTTCCTCCTTGTATTTTGTCTCCATTTTCTTTCTCTCACCCCCCTCCCTCACTATCCCTCCTCCCCAGGATGGCACAGCCCCCCTGTGGATGGCAGCCCAGATGGGACACAGTGAAGTAGTGAAGGTTTTACTTCTGCGTGGTGCAGATCGGGATGCTGACAGAAAAGTATGTTGTCCTATAGCAACCCAGTGGGTACACAGTGGGTACACAGTGGGTACACAGTGGGTACACAGTGGGTACACAGTGGGTTGACAAAGACAAGATGATTGTCTTCCATCAATATATTCAATCAAGTAATTTATTGAAATGCATTTCTTTGTGTTAGGCATAGTATATATTGAATGGGCAATTAAAATATCAATGTCTCATGTTTCTTTTGATCTTATTGAAGGACGGGTCAACTGCATTATTCAAGGCAGCTTTTAAAGGACACAACAGTGTCATTGAGGAGCTCCTCAAGTTTTCCCCTTCAATGGGCCTTCTCAAGGTAAGATATCTAGGCAGTGATGCTTTCTCTTTGCCGTCTCCTGTCTCTGGCCATGTTCAGAAGTATATTGTGAAACATTGTATTGTAAAACATTATGAGTTTTTTAGTGATAAGAACCAGCCATTAGTTAAGTGGCTTCACCATTCCATTTCTCCAGAATGGTTCCACAGTCCTCCACGCTGCTGTCATGGGTGGCAATCATAAAAGTGTAAACCTTCTGCTCGGGGCCAATGCAGACCCCACACTACCCAACAAGGTAAATCACTGCAGTGTGTACAGGGGAGAAGAAGCAAAGCAGAGGAGAAGGATGCATTTTAGGACGTTGCTCTGGTTGATTATTTTTTCATGACTGGTTTTGTTTTCTTTGCAGAACAATGAACTGCCAGCAGATCTTACAAAGAGTGATCGCATCCTGAGTGCTCTGCGACCACAAATCTTAAATGGAAGTAGTTGATGACAATCCTAGTTCCCACCTTAGACCATGGTTGTTTTATGGAGAGAAATGCACAGAGGGCTCCGAACAACAGAGAACAAACAAACAGGATTCAGTCACACTACAATACTTATATGGTGCTTGCTTTCAATTGCAGCTTCAGAAAATACAATGCTATTTGGAGTAAACGTAACTGGACATATCAATATGTAGCCTACTACCAAAATGCATCTGTTTGTGGCTAGAGTTATTTTGCCATGTACATCCTTTTGTTTGAGGTGTTGTTCTAACTTTGCTGTATAGTTTTAGTTTCTAAAATATTGTATCCTGGTGCTGTGATATTTCTAAATATTTTGCATTTTTTTATTTCTGCAATTTTAGTAAATGCAATACTGTACATTGGGTTAAATAAAATATGAATGTGGAAGAAAAAACAAAATTTCTCCTGTGACCAAGTCAATAACATGTGCTATAATAAATAACAAGTCACTAGAGGTCAGTGTACTTACCGTTGGTACCAATGATCTATATAAACTCTGGATATTTAGATGCTGGTTTTGGCGATTGAGAGACTTTGAAGCCACCGGTCGGCCATATTGGTAATCTCCAGTAGGAGCAGTCCTCCATAGCAATGAATGGAATTCTACGGTATTTCAATTTAATGTTTCAAGGACAAAATGACATGTATTTAAGCATTTTTTGTTGTAGTGGGGACAGTAACATTAGTCATCTCAAAAAAATGTACAACCAATGTTTTTAGATATTTAAAATGTTTATGTTTAGCTCACATAATATAATTTTAAAGTATGCATTAAGGTATCTGTAATATAGTAAATGTGGCGGAAACGAATGTAGACGTTAATTAATGCATTTATATAGCTTCCCCCGAGAAATTACCACAGTGGGGATTGCCAAGATGGAGGCACGGTGGCTTCAACACAGCGCTCTTTAATAGTCATCTAGTGTATATATAAATCACCAAGAAACTGAATCCATGCAAATGTGTCTGATGCTCTTTGTCTGACCTCATTTATCGCATATGCAATGCACATAGATTTTAAGAATAGGCTGTGAAATTGACCGCAGTAAATTGACAAGGATAGGTCAGAAAAAGCTCTTGTCTCTTTTTGTGTTGATGTCACGTGTAAAACCATAGGCGGAAGTGACACTCGACATCTTGATGCGGAAGAGATTCCGAAGAATTAAAGAACTGTCACCAAAATGACAACAAAACACTAACCAGAGCTAATAACGTCGTAGTATAGCTATTGCACGTTGATTTACTGAGACGAGTGAAATTCTACGGTGGGTTATTTTTACCATCGTACGTAACCAGCACCCATGGCTAATAACAATTTACAGGTGAGTGAATCTCCAGCCAGATACAAAATAAATAAGTTAGCTAACTACTGTAGCTAACACAGGATTGTATCGTTAGTCTACTGTGGGTTCATATGGCGTTATTATACGTTTGTCTAGTTAATGTCTCTCTTGACCCAAAGTATTTAATGAATTCGCATCAACTAAGTGTGTATGATTTCTGATTTTCCATTTACAAATGCCATTTTGACGTACCTTTGTGACATCTTGCGGAACAAGATCATAGCGTCATGCTAATGCCCTACCCTCTCTTGTTATGGTTCTTCTTTAACATAGCCCCGCAAGATCATGACGTCATGCTAATGCTCTCGACCCTCTGTTGTTATGGTTCTTCTTTAACATAGCCCATGCATTGTGTTACAGAAAGCAATAGATCTTGCAAGCAAGGCTGCGGAAGAGGATAAGGCTAAAAACTACGAGGAAGCTCTCCGGTTGTACCAGCATTCCATTCAATACTTCCTTCATGTTGTTAAATGTGAGTTGTCTCTTATCTCAGTTCAACTTCCCGTTACTTATTTTTTCAAGTTCTTAATTTGCATTTATACTGCAAACACAGAACATCTACATAGGCTACTTTGTTTTTCTGTTCCCTTTCATTTACTGATATATGTGTGATTGACATGATTATGAACTGTGCACCTTTTACCTCAGAGTTTGGAATGAACTTTAAATGACCCCATTAGGAGCTATGGATCAACATGAAGAATTAGTTCAGGAAACAACTTTAACAGTTTTGTTTCACTTTCACATTGAATGACCCACGTGTGAAGATTACCCAGCCTTGGACATAATGTGATGCCAACCTGTTATACATTTCCTCTCCCTGCAGATGAGGCCCAGGGAGACAAGGCCAAGCAGAGCATCAGGGCAAAGTGTGCAGAGTACCTGGACCGAGCAGAGAAGCTGAAGGAATACTTGAAGAAGAAGGATAAGGCCCCTCCAGCCAAGCCTGTCAAGGAGTCCGGCTCTGATGACAAAGGGTGAGTGAGCATAAGAAATCCTGAGATGTGTTATAATCCTTACCAATCCTTCATTCTGATCTGATTCTTGGTTCTTTTGAACTGTGTTTATACTTTTTATGTGGCATAAAGGTGGGCCTCCTTATCAGTACAGTGATCTCAAACTACTTTGTTTTTTCTTTTGCAGGAATGACAGTGATGAAGGTGAAGGTGACCCAGAGAAAAAGAAGTTTAAAAATCAACTCTCAGGTGAGTTATATCATCAGCTACTTCACTTTTCAGCATTTTTAGTGTGGCTCATACAAAGCTTTGATGCAGTCTTGTGAGACTGAATCTGTATTTGATTTGAATGATAAAAAGCGATATTTGCTGTCAGGGGTGTGAACGTTTAAACTAAATTGGGATCGTTAACGTTTACAAAAATCCTAAACCGAAAAAATTATGTTCACAGTGCAGTTATGACAAAACTACCACTAACAGGTCCCGATCATCATCATAAAGGGAAAAATAGAAATTAAACGAATACTTAACCCAACAATGCTGTAAAGTTAGTAGGAGGAGAAATGCTTCTTTCAAATTATTTCCCACAGATATAAAGGGCTCCACACATCATCATTGTTAACAGTTGGAAAAATGTTTGGAGAGTGAGACAGTGAATCGACAGCAGCGAAGCCCTTTATGGCAATACTTTAAGAAGTTAAATGAGAAGGTGGTGAATTGAGCTAGTGCAGAGGCAGAACAGGAGCAATGCTAAAACATCTGAAAGGGAGACACCATGACCGTGAGCTCCAACCCATTGCTGGAAACAGCGCAGGCCCCCAATAACAGACATTAAACAGGCTCTTCACACGAAAGAAGTGCGATAAGGGATGGAGTGAGAAAATCACAGCGCTGATTACAGAAATTATTGCAGATGATATGCAGCCATGGTTAAGGGTAGAGAATGCCGGCTTCAATGTCCTAATGGCATATCTAGAACCAGACTACAAGAGTGTACAAATTGTACAGTGAAATTGTAAAAAAAAAAAAAAAATAGTACAGAAATTGTACAATGATTGCTCTGGAAGTACAACGGTCGAGATCTCAAACACCATACAACAGATTGTTGGATTTCTATGAACACGCTGTCATACATCACCGCAACGAGCCATCACATTGATGAGAAGTGGGACATGAAGTCCCATGTACTAACCACTTAGGACATGGAGGAGAGGCACACCCCAGAGAACCTAAAGATGGCATTAACTACCTTCGTTGCTGAGTGTGTGGGGGACAGCAGTAAGGTGAGCGCCATTTGGTAGCCATGACTGCGGTAGTTTGAACTGCATTGCCACCTAGCGGTCAGACACAGGACCATGTCTGCATTGTGAATTCGCATGTCTTTTTTTGTGTGTATTTTTCTCTCTCAGTTGAAGCAGAAAAAAATGTCACTTTAAACGTTAAGAACATTTTAACATTTGTTACATCCCCATTTGCCGTACTACATTTCACCGACTTATATCTATCTATGTTACAGGGGCCATCGTCATGGAAAAGCCAAACATCAAATGGAATGATGTAGCTGGGCTTGAGGGTGCAAAGGAGGCCCTTAAAGAAGCTGTCATCTTGCCCATCAAATTCCCTCACCTCTTCACCGGTATGAATAATGGAATTCAAGAAACACATAACATTCTAGATATTAACAGATGTATTGTGACTTGCAACAGTGCATCTGACGAGTAAATCGTTTTCAATAAATAATACCTAAGTATATTTGTCTTTGGTGTCCAGGAAAGCGAACTCCATGGAGAGGGATCCTGCTGTTTGGCCCTCCTGGTACAGGGAAGTCTTATCTGGCCAAGGCTGTGGCCACAGAAGCCAACAACTCTACCTTCTTCTCAATCTCCTCCTCTGACCTGGTGTCCAAGTGGCTGGGTGAGAGTGAAAAGTGAGTGATGGGGCAAGGAGGGTTGGCAGGTTGCTATGCAATCAAATCAATATACTATTTGAAAGGATATTTCTCATTCATCCCCATCTCTCTCCTTCTCCTCTGTATTCTTCTCCCACACTGTCCTTTGGTCTCATATTCACTCTCCACAACTCTTTCTATCTTCAGGTTGGTGAAGAACCTGTTCAGCCTGGCCAGGGAGAACAGGCCCTCCATCATCTTCATCGACGAGATAGACTCTCTGTGTGGCTCCAGGAGTGAGAACGAGAGTGAAGCAGCCCGCCGCATCAAGACTGAGTTCCTGGTCCAGATGCAGGGTGAGAGAGCCAGCCACTGGGCTGACAGACTGTGCAGTTACACAAGCCTATCCTCAGATCCTGATTACCTTGTACCTTGAGTATTGACACAACTGCTTTGGCCACTATGTCGTTTGGCACTGAACCTTTTTGTTGGTACGGTGTCACCAGAACAACTAAACAACCATTTTTTTTGCCAGATTTTAGCTTTCCTTTTGACTGAATCAGCTGTATATTTAAATAATTCTCTCTCTTCTCTGAGGTGTTGGAAATGACAATGAGGGAGTCCTGGTTCTAGGAGCCACAAACATCCCCTGGACACTGGACTCTGCTATTAGGAGAAGGTCAGTGCATATTTATCCTCTGATGATCTCAAGTCCTTTATCTTATTGTGAAGACATATTATTCACCATTTTGGGACCAAGTGACTCTTATTAAACAGATTGTTAAACATTAGAGATAAATAATGGGATGACCCTTGCTGTATCTCCATATAAACATTCCCATATCAGATATCACAACTGTCGTGTTTCTGTGCCTCAGATTTGAGAAGCGGATCTATATCCCTCTGCCTGAGGGGCAAGCCCGCTCCTTCATGTTCAAGCTGCATCTGGGCTCCACCCCCAATGAGCTCACTGAATCAGACTATGTGACCCTGGGTAAGAAGACGGAAGGCTACTCTGGAGCAGACATCAGCGTCATCGTGAGGGACGCCCTCATGCAGCCAGTCAGGAAGGTGCAGTCGGCCACTCACTTCAAACGGGTATGTGACATTCAAACAGGGACAGGGCTCACCTTGGTGCAGTGAATCTTAATTCATTTAATTTTCCTCATCTGATCGTTGTAAAGGAAGCATTGAGTCATGTGAATACTCTGTCAATGAAACATCAGTTATCACAAATCCATGTACCATTTTTGCCCATGCGTTCTTCTTCATACACCCAGGTCCAAGGGTCATCATGGAACAATCCCAACCTCGTGGTAGACGATCTCCTGACCCCATGCTCACCAGGAGATCCAGACGCCATAGAGATGACCTGGATGGATGTTAATGGCGAGAAACTCATGGAGCCCATTGTTTGCATGGTGAGAAGAACCCCAAAAACATAGATATTTTAGATTTTGAACATGAGGGAGCAAGTATGTGATGCTAACTGACCATTGTGATGTGCTGTTCACAGGCTGATATGCTGAGGTCACTGCACAACACCAAGCCAACTGTGAACGAGCAGGACTTGGACAAACTCAAGAAGTTCACAGAGGACTTTGGTCAGGAAGGCTAATACTCAACCAAATAATGCGAACACAACTTTCCTTTCTCATATCCTTTTTCTTCACTGGTTCTCAGGCCTGCATTTGCTACTCTACTTTCTCTCCACAAGTAGCAAAGGGGCTTCATGTTTCATGTATGTTAATTTGTTGACTTACTTTGTTAGTTGCCAATACATACCCATAATAGTGTACCCATAGTATGCAACTTTTCTTTTTACAAAGATAGATTGGTTGAAGATGGTGATGGTCTCAAATAATATGGATTCATGAAAAGTATTTATAATTTATGCTTTAAAACACTAAAGTGTCTGTTTTGGCCTTGATGGCATCAAACAAGCATGCTATTGTGCATTACAATAACTCCTCCAAAAGTCCTTTACTGCTTTAAGTGCATCTATGGTTTGACAAGATAGATGAGGATTGCCTGTTTTGTTGTACTGTAATGTGTTTGGACATTGTTTACCAATGTTTTTTTTTTCGTTTTATTCATTTTTCTTACCAAGAAGGGCTACATCTGTAATTTTGACTCTGCGTTGATGGAGCAGCACTCATTGAAGAGGACCATATCATGATTAACTACCAGCAACTTTAATGATTACAATTTTCTTTCATCAGTTTTTATGTAGAGTATTTTCATATTGTTTTTCTGTATGCTGTTTTTGAAAGAAGATGTTAGACTGAGTGCCTTGCTGGTCAAAAGAAAGTAAAACTACTTTGGAATGGGTTGGTGGGGGTATGTTATAGTGTAATAAAACCCAATGATTATTGATCTTAAAGGGAAATCAGTAATAGAGTGAGCAATAATCCTTTGTAAAGTGTTTTTGACCCCTTAAATTGTACTTCCCACATCTTTGCAGACTTCAAATGTTTTGTACAAGTTGTGCCTTGAAGAAGAATCAATGTGCAGTGCATTCGGAAAGTATTCAGACCCCTTTATTTTGTTAGCCTTATTCTAAAATTGATCAAATATTTTTTTCTCAGCAATCTACACACAATATTCCATAATGACAAAGTGAAAACTGTTTTTTAGAATTTTTTGCAAATGTATTACAAATAAAAAACAGATACCTTATTTACATAAGTATTCAGACCCTTTGCTATGAGACTCGAAATTGAGCTCAGGTGCATCCTGTTTCCATTAATCATCCTTGAGATGTTTTTACAACTTGATTGGAGTCCACGTGTGGTAAAGTCAATTGATTGGACATGATTTTGAAAGGCACATTTTGAAAAGGCACCTGTTGACAGTGTATGTCAGCAAAAACCAAGCCATGAGGTCAAAGGATTAGTCCGTAGAGCTCCGAGACAGGATTGTGTCGAGGCACACATCTGGGCAAGGGTACCAAAAAATGTCTGCAGCATTGAAGGTACCCAAAAACACAGTGGCCTGCATCATTCTTAAATAGAAGAAGTTTGGAACCACCAAGACTTTTCCTAGAGCTGGCCACCTGGCCCAACTGAGCAATCGGTGGAGAAGGGTCTTGGTCAGGGAGGTGACCAACTACACGAAAGTCACTCTGACAGAGCTCCAGAGTTCCTCTGTGGAGATGGGAGAACCAGAATGACAACCATCTCTGCAGCACTCCACCAATCAGGCCTTTATGGTAGAGTGACCAGATAGAAGCCACTCCTTTGTAAAAGCCACATGACAGACTGCTTGGAGTTTGCCAAATGGCACCTAAAAACTCTCAGAACAATATAAACAAGATTGAACACGTTGGCCTGAATGCCAAGCATCACGTCTGGAGGAAACCTGGCACCATCCCTACAGTGAAGCATGGTGATGGCAGCATCATGCTGTGGGGATGTTTTTCAGTGGCAGGGACTGGGAGACTAGTCAGGATAGAGGGAAAGATGAACAGAGCAAAGTACAGAGGGATCCTTGATGAAAACCTGCTCCAGAGTGCTTAGGACCTCAGACTGGGGCAAAGGTTCACCTTCCAACAGGACAACGACCCTAAGCACACAGCCAAGACAACACAGCAGTGGATTCGGGACAAGTCTCTGAATGTCCTTGAGTGGCCCAGCCAGAGCCCAGACTTGAACCCAATCGAACATCTTTGGAGAGACCTGAAAATAGCTGTGCCGCGACGCTCAACATCCAACCTGATAGAACTTGAGAGGATCTGCAGAGAAGAATGAGAGAAACTCTCCAAATACAGATGCGCCAAGCTTGTAGCATCGTACCCAAGAAGACTCGAGGCTGTAATCGCTGCCAAAGGTGCTTCAACAAAGCAATGAGTAAAGGATCTGAATACTTATGTAAATGAGATATTTTCATTTTTTATTTTTAATACATTTGCAAACATTTCTAAAAACCTGTTTTTTCTTTGTCATTGTGGGGTATTGTGTGTAGATTGAAAAAGTCAAGGGGTCTGAATACTTTCCAATTGCACTGTATATCCTCCCACTTTCCACTATAGCCAATGAAACTTCAGATACCCTATTAAAAAAAGACGCATATTCAGATAGTTCCTTACTTGGTAATGATTAGATTCAGCTGTGTTTCTAAATCTTCAGACTTTTCTTTTATAGTAAAAAATGTATAAACCTCAATGTACAGTAGTAGTCTTTTATTTTCTCATTTGAGCAGTTTACATATTGTCTGGTCACTGGGGTGAGGTGAATAGCATTGAACAATGCTAAGAAGGGAGGAGTTTGTCTTCATAAAAGAAGAACGAACGATCATTATGTATTCTTTTGGCAATACTGTTAACATGTATGACTGTGGGTTTTCCTATAATTATGTATTCAAGATTATTTTCTGGGATTTTCCAGAGGTATCCAGTTTGTTGTGTTTTGATCTTGAACATATATGTACATAAAACTATTACTTACTGAAATGACTGATGTTTGGTTTTACTTTACTTATCTTTGGATGTATGTATATTTATATATATACACTACCGGTCAAAAGTTTTAGAACACCTACTCATTCAAGGGTTTTTCTTTATTTTACTATTTTCTACATTGTAGAATAATAGTGAAGACATCAACACTATGAAATAACACACATGGAATCATGTAGTAACCAAAAAAGTGATAAACAAATCAAAATATATTTTAGATTCTTCAAAGTAACCACCTTTGGCTTTGATGACAGCTTTGCACACTCTTGGCATTCTCTCAACCAACTTCATGAGGAATGCTTTTCCAGTAGTCTTTAAGGAGTTCCCACATATGCTGAGCACTTGTTGGCTGCTTTTCCTTCACAATGCGGTCCAAATCATCCCAAACCATCTCAATTGGGTTGAGGTCGGGTGATTGTGTAGGCCAGGTCATCTGATGCAGTACTCCATCACTCTCCTTGGTAAGAGAGCCCTTACACAGCCTGGAGGTGTGTTTGGGGTCATTGTCCTGTTGAAAAACAAATGACAGTCCCACTTAGCGCAAACCAGTTAGGATAGCCTATCGCTGCAGAATGATGTCGTAGCCATGCTGATTAAGTGTGCCTTGAATTCTAAATAAATCACAGTGTCACCAGTAAAGCACCCCCACACATCATACCTCCTCCATGCTTCACAGTGGGAATCACACATGCGGAGATCATATTCGTTCACCCACTCTGCATCTCACAAAGACAGTGGTTGGAACCAAAAATATCAAATTTGGACTAATCAGACCAAAGGACAGATTTCCACCGGTCAAATGTCCATTGCTTGTGTTTCTTGGCCCAAGCAAATCTCTTATTTGTGTACTTTAGTAGTGGTTTCTTTGCAGCAATTCGACCATGAAGGCCTGATTCACGCAGTCTCCTCTGAACAGTTGATGTTGAGATGTGTCTGTTACTTGACCTCTGAAACCTTTATTTTGGCTACAATCTGAGGTGCAGTTAAGTCTAAGGAACTTATCCTCTGCAGCAGAGGTAACTCTGGGTCTTCCTTTCCTGTGATGGTCCTCATGAGAGCCAGTTTCATCATAGCGCTTGATGGTTTTTGTGACTGCACTTGAAGAAACTTTCAAAGTTCTTGAAATTTTCTGGATTGACTGACTGTCATGTCTTAAAGTAATGATGAACTGTTGTTTCTCTTTGCTTATTTGAGCTGTTCCTGCCATAATATGAACTTGGTCTTTTGCCAAATAGGGCTGTATTCTATATACCACCCCAACCTTGTCACAACACAACCGATTGGCTCAAATGCATTAAGTAAAGAAATTCCACAAATTAACATTTAACAAGGCACTTGAAACGCATTCCAGGTGAATACCTCATTAAGCTGGTTGAGAGAATGCCAAGTGTGCGAACCTGTCATCAAGGCAAAGGGTGGCTACTTTGAAGAATATCAAATATAAAATATATTTTGGTTGGTTTAACACTTTTTGGTTACTACATGATTCCATGTGTTATTTCATAGTTTTGATGTCTTCAGTATTATTCTACAATGTAGAAAATATTAAAAATAAGGAATAACCCTTGATTGAGTAGGTGTGTCCAAACTTTTGACTGGTACTGTATATATTTCCAACTGCAATTATAAACTGACATATAGCTTATCATTCACAAGAAACTGGGATGCGAACACAATGCATAGGAGAGTAATATTGTGACACTAACAGTGGTGTGAAATATAGGGAACGGTGTTAAGAGACAAGTGTTTTGTCCCCAGACCCAACACACACAGCACTGTCATGTCAAATGTGTAAATAATCTATAGAATGTGCGTGTAGTCTACATTTCATATAACTAAGCACTATTATTGATTTGCTCTCGACTGTCATATCAAAGTTAATTGTTTTTCAAACACCATGGCTGCGTTTACACAGGCAGTCCAATTCTGATATTTAGTTTCAGTAATTGGTATTTTTACCAATCAGATCTGATTGGTCAAATGACCAGTCAAAAGACGAATTACTGGAAAAGAGATCAGAATTGGGCTGTCTGTGTAAACGCAGACCGTGTGACATCAAGCAGCTTCCCTTGAGCCAAGGTGGAACTCAGAAGAGGCTAGGATTTACAAAGTTTCAAAAGTGAATTAATGTGAATTTAATGATCATTTAATAGATAATGGTTAAAATGTCATACATCACTGAAGAGCAATAAACAATGCATTAATTCTGCATATCAAAGCATGTTTCCCATTTGAAATTTAAGGTATGATTTTTACTTAATTTGTTATCAAATAAATATCCTATATCATAAATTACTGTATACAACTTTCATGTCAAAAGAGGAAACATAACCTAGTATTCCAAATGTCTATACAAGGTGGCATAACTTTGAATGAAATTTAAGACTTTGAAATTGAATATAAAAGGTTAATAGGTGAGAAACCAGTCTCTATGTGTTCAGTGATGAAAAAAAAAATGAGGCCACTCAATTATTTAACTAGTAACTTACCCACTTAACCAAAGAGCACAATGTAATTAGTCAAATATACCATTAATATCAGTAACAGGAAAGAGTTAAATATTTAAAAAAAAATCATTTTGGGAGTGTGAGTAAAGTCAAAACAATTAAAATGTCAAGGAGTATCTTTCAGTTCTCTGTTGTAGCAGCGATTAAACTTAAGATGAACCTGATGACGCTTGTGCATACCCTAACAAACACATGCATCTCCTGAAAATCCATTCAAACGTGAGAAAAAATACAGGTTTAACAGCTGACAATAGTAATAGGAAAACAAAATAAGGACTGTAGTAAAGAAAACAAATCCCATGTTCACTTCCCCTTAACAAATGATATCTAATATCCTACCATGTTATGAAAGGAATGACAATAACGAAGTAACAACATATGAAGGTGAGTAAAATTACAAAGATGAAGTAGAAAACCCTCACAAAAGCACATTGGATGTAAGACAGGTTTTAGGTGAAGAATCAGGATGCACAACCCTCAAAGGAACAAATAAATGTAGCCTACACACCCAGGCAGGTGCCACTATACTCTTTTCCATTCTTATTGACCACTCTACTACATGGGACTTCAGAACACTTGAAATTTGCTAGACCTGAAAAGATATATTTAATATCTCTCTCAAAACCTTTCCTTCAAATGTGCATTATAATATCCAATTATCATTTGCGTTTATTCAAAAGTACATTCGTGTTTCAAACAAAAGGACAGACAGTACAAACGAAAGAGGCAAGCTGCATAATAGCTACTGTGCCTAATAGAAAGTGCTAGAGCATTAATACATCAAAAGTTTGGTAAGGACACAAATGGAGTAATTTACTGGCACATCACAATCATGCGTCATAGGTGAACAAAGCCCAACCATCACATACATTTAACTCCTCCATCGCTGTCACATGGCTAGAGATGAATTTGCAGTGCTACCAACATGTGGGAACGGTGTGTCTCAGTTGGGGGTGGGTATCGTTGTAAGCTGTTCCTATGAAGACACTAGAAGACAGAGAAGAGAGAGCCAAGAGCCAATCCAGTCGCAGCTCCAGCGAGCATGCCGAGAGCCACGTCTCCTCCATCGTCACGTTGACGCTCGTGAACAATAACCTGATTCATCCCTTGGGGATTCCTCATAGGATATGCTCCTACAAATCACGGTGGGAAACATTAACTGGAGTTAGAATGGTGAAGAAAAGCTATATTGCAAAATAGTAACTGAAAGATTACATCCATTAAAAGAACAAAGGAACATTTAATTAAATGTAATTATCAACGTAACTTCGACATTCCTTCGGGAGCATGCAAACTAAAAAAGTGTGAATTCACCCTATGCGTACCTTGGTACTGATAGGGGTATGCAACAGCATAGGGCTGCCCATCAGCTGAGTAAATGATCTGTGTGCCATGGACAGGAGGAGCTGGGGCATACCCTCCATAAGCATCCGGAACATAAACCTGTTGGAAAGGCAGATATCACTTGTGTCACTATTGGGGAGACTACCACTACTGCCCTGGTATCAAGAGAACTGATGCAAGCCATACACATTTATCCAAAACCACAATATATAGCATAAACACCATGTTACAGTGCCCTCAGAAAGTTCACACCCCTTTACTTTTCTCCATATTTTGTTGCGTTACAGCTTGAAGGTAAAATTGATTACATGTAGATTTGTTGTCACGGACCAACACACAATATCCCATAATGTCAAAGTGGATTTATGTTTTTTAAAATATATGAATTACATGTGAAAAACTGAAACGTCGAGTCAATAAATATTCAACCCCTTTGTTATGGAAAT
Organism: Oncorhynchus keta; assembly: GCF_023373465.1. NCBI lineage: Eukaryota > Metazoa > Chordata > Actinopteri > Salmoniformes > Salmonidae > Oncorhynchus > Oncorhynchus keta. Next base: position 26,666,731 of record NC_068446.1, on the reverse strand, counting down.
TTGCTTAACAAGTCACATAAGTTGCATGGACTCACTGTGTGCAATAATAGTGTTCAACATGATTTTTTAATGACTACCTCATCTCTGTACACAACACATACAGATTATTGTAAGGTCCTTCGGTCAAGCAGTGAATTTCAAACAGATTCAACCAAAGACCAGGGACATTTTCTAATGTTTCACAAAGGGCACCTATTGTTGTGAAAAAAATAGTACATTTAATTTTTTTAAAGGCAGACATTGAATAACCCTTTGATAGTGAAGTTCTTAATTACACTTTGGATGTTGTCTCAATACACCCAGTCACTACAAAGATACAGGCGTCCATCCTAACCTAGTTGCCGGAGGGGAAGAAAACCGCTTAGGAATTTCACCATGAGGCCAATGGTGATTTAAAAGAACAGTTAGTTTAATGGCTGTGATTGGAGAAAACTGAAGATGGAACAACAACATTATAGTTACTCCACAATACTAACCTAACTGACAGAGTGAAAAGAAGGAAACCTGCACAGAACAAAAAAAATACTCCAATACATGCATCATGTTTCCTGTTTGGCCCTGTCCGGGGGTGTCCTCGGATGGGGCCACAGTGTCTCCTTTACATTTACATTTAAGTCATTTAGCAGACGCTCTTATCCAGAGCGACTTACAAATTGGTGCAGTCACCTTATGACATCCAGTGGAACAGTCACTTTACAATAGTGACCCCTCCTGTCTCAGCCTCCAGTATTTATGCAGCAGTAGTGCGTGTCTCGGGGGGCTAGGGTCAGTTTGTTATATCTGGAGTACTTCTCCTGTCCTAGTCGGTGTCCTGTGTGAATTTAAGTGTGCTCTCTCTAATTCTCTCTTTCTTTCTCTCTCTCTCAGAGGACCTGAGCCCTAGGACCATGCCTCAGGACTACCTGACATGATGACTCCTTGCTGTCCCCAGTCCACCTGGCCGTGCCGTTGCTCCAGTTTCAACTGTTCTGCCTTATTATTATTGGACCATGCTGGTCATTTATGAACATTTGAACATCTTGGCCATGTTCTGTTATAATCTCCACCCAGCACAGCCAGAAGAGGACTGGCTACCCCACATAGCCTGGTTCTAGGGAGCTTTTCCTAGCCACCGTGCTTCTACACCTGCATTGCTTGCTGTTTGGGGTATTAGGCTGGGTTTCTGTACAGCACTTTGAGATATCAGCTGATGTACGAAGGGCTATATAAATAAATTTGATTTGATGTTCGCAACAAGGCACCAAAGTAATACTACAAATAAATGTGGCAAAGCAATTAGCTATTTGTCTTGAATACAAAGTGTTATGTTTGGGGCAAATCCAATACATTACTGAGTACCACTATATTTTCAAGCATAGTGTTGGCTGCATCATGTTATGGGTATGCATGTAATTGTTAAGGACTAGGGAGGTTTTTGTTAGGATTTTGAAAAAAAGAAAAGAAATAGAACTAAGCGCAAGCAAAATCCTGGAGAAAAATCTGGTTCTCAGTCTGCCTTTTACCAGACACAGAGATGAATTCACCTTTCAGCAAGACAATACCCTAAAACACACAGCCAAATCTTTACCGGACTTGCATACAAAGAAGGCAGTCAATGTTCCTGAGTGGCCGAGTTACAGTTGGATTTAAATCTACTAGAAAATCTATGGCAAGACCTGAAAATGGTTTTCTAGCAACCAATTTGGTAGAGCTTGAATTTTTTCAAGAATAAATGGGCAAATAATGCACAATCCATGTGTGGAAACCTCAGACTTACCCAGAAAGACTCACAGCTATAATCGCTGCCAAAGGTGCTTCTACAAAGTATTGACTTGGATGTGAATACTTATGAGATATTTCTGTATTTTATTTTCAATAAATGTGCAAAAATGTCTAAAAACCAACTGTTCACTCTCATTAAGGGGTATTACATGTAGATTGAAATCAGGCTGTAACAACAAAATGTGGAGTAAGTAAAGCGGTAGACTGTAAAGCGGTAGCACTAGACTGCTCAAAGCATATTTAGAAAAGTAAAGTCTAGGCAGCAGGTTCACATACATACCGGAGGTGGAGGACCATATTCAGAATATGGAGGAGGGGCAGAAGCAACAATTTGCTGTGCAAAGCCAATCTGAGGAGGAGCGACCACCTAAAAATATAGAGATACACACACAATACCAGTCAAAAGGTTTCCACACACCTACTCGAAAATAAATATCAGAATTGGGCTGCCTGTGTAAACGCAGCCATGGTGTTTGAAAAACAATTAACTTTGATATGACAGTCGAGAGCAAATAAATAATAGTGCTTAGTTATATTTAATGTATACTAAATGCACATTCTATAGATTATTTACACATTTGACATGACAGTGTGTTGGGTCTGGGGACAAACCGCTTGTCTCTTAACACAATTCCCTATATTTCACACCACTGTTAGTATCACAATATTACTCTCCTATGCATTGTGTTCACATCCCAGTTTCTTGTGTGTAATAAGCTATATGTCAGTTTATAATTGCAGTTGGATATATATACACAGGTACCAGTCAAAAGTTTGGACACACCTACTCATTCAAGGGTTTTTCTTTATTTTTTACTATTTTCTACATTGTAGAATAATAGTGAAAACATCGAAACTATGAAATAACACATATGGAATCATGTAGTTCTTGCTTGTTCTTATCTGGAATTATATATATTTTTAAACTGCATTGTTGGTTAGGGGCTTTTAAGTAATCATTTCACCTGTTGTAGTCGCCGCATGTGACTAATAAAATTTGATTTAGTAACCAAAAAAAAGTGTTAAATCAAAATATATTTTAGATTTTAGATTCTTCAAAGTAGCCACCCGTTGCCTTGACAGCTTTGCACTCTTGCCATTCTCTCAACCAGCTTCACCTGGAATGCTTTTCCAGCAGTCTTTAATGAGTTCCCACATATGCTGAGCACTCTTCTTATTGGTGTCCTTTAGTAGTGGTTTCTTTACAGTAATTCAACCATGAAGGCCTGATTCACACAGTCTCCTCTGAACAGTTGATGTTGAGATGTGTCTGTTACTTGAACTCTGTGAAGCATTTATTTGGGCTGCAATCTGAAGTGCAGTCAACTCTAATGAAATTATGCTCTGCAGCAGAGGTAATTATGGGTCTTCCTTTCCTGTGGCGGTCCTCATGAGAGCCAGTTTCATCATAGCTCTTTGTGGTTTTTGCGACTGGACTTGAAGAAACTTTCAAAGTTCTTGAAATTCTGATTGACTGACTTTCATGTCTCACAAGTAATGATGGACTGTCGATTCTCTTTGCTTATTTGAGCTGTACTTGCCATAATATGGACATGGTCTTTTACCAAATAGGGTAATCTTCTGTATACCACCCCTACCTTGTCACAACAACTGATTGGCTTAAGCGCATTAAGGAAAGAAATTCCACAAATTAACAAGGCACACCTGTTAATTGAAACACATTCCAGGTGACAACCTCATGAAGCTGGTTGAGAGAATGCCAAGAGTGAAAACCTGTCAAGGTTTGGCTACTTTGAAGAATATCAAATATAAGATATTTTGATTGGTTTAATTTTTTTTTGGTTACTACATTATTCCATGTGTTACTTCATAGTTTTGATGTCGTCACTACTATTCCACAACGTAGAAAATAGTAAAAATAAAGAAAAACCCTGGAATGAGTAGGTGTGTCCAAACTTTTGACTGGTACTGTATATTAAGACCTGAGCTATAATACTATCCATAAGTAGACTAGGTTATGCAGGCAGAAGGTCTTTGCAGACCAGCAGAAACTCACAGAGCTGATTCTGGCATCCTGGAGAGCCATGGTCCATGCCCTGAAACAACGATGGGAAAACAAGAATAAACATGAGTTTTCAGCAGGCTAACCCATATACACACACAACTAATCAGTCATATTAATTACAATGGGAAAGATGTCTTACAGTGCATCATCTGCACTGTCTCCACAAATGCTGATAACCCGTCCATCTCTGCAGACTATCTGGAGCAGGGCATCTCGACTTCTGCCCTCTGGAGGGTTTAGATCTGTGGACAGTGAAAAGGTGGATGGGACTGTTGGTTGATGGGTTGGTGTGGATACATTTTAGTCATTAAGTGGACGCTCTTATGCAGGGTGACTTACAGTTAGAGCATTCATCTTAAGATTGCTGGGGGGGGGTAGTTCACATTTTATGCTGGGGGAAGGGGTAGTTCACATTTGATCCTATTGTGAGTTGAGAGGATTGGATAGAAAAGTATAGCAGATGTAAGTAGTCAAGTACCTTGACATGCAGTTGCACTGCGAATGTTAATGCAGTCCACTCTCATGTGGATCTCATCCTCCATATCTCGCCGATGCTGGTCATCATAGAAAACCAGCCGCCCATCAGACCACAGATCAAACCAGTTCCTCTTCCACCGCCGCAGAATAGTGCCTGTATCATTTAATTATATTTAATTTAATTACTCTTAGCACTTTGTGCAAACACAGGTCTAAGCCCATGGTGGTATTGAAAAGCTACATGACGAAATTCTGTGAAGTGTCAGGAAAAAAACTAAAAGAAAACATTTCTGCAACGAAAACAAGCACTTCTATTGAACATGTTCAGAAAACAGGGAGGAACCTACATGAATCTGTCCAATAGAAACGCTAGTTTTCGTTGCAAAACGTTTGGAGTAATGATTACACTCCAGGTTTGTGACAGACTTGTGTACTGCACTATAGTGACAGTGTACAGCTAACGTTAGCTACAGCTCCACTCACTCTGCCGATGGAGGAAGCCACTTTTCACAATCGACATCGTTAGGTTACTCTGAAAATAAACAATTATAAACAACAAAAATGCTTACTGGATATAGCGAAATCTATTTAACTATCTACAAGGTCATTTTCATATCTAATAGCTAGTTTAGCTAAACCATCGTAACACTCACTGCCTACACTAGTGCCTGGTATGCTAACTAACGTTAGCTGGGGAACGTTAGCTGACCGAATCTATTTACGTTGGCATTTGACACTTTGGTAAACTATGTTTTGAAGCTTATTCAGACAATATTGCTGTCGATTATAATATGACTAGCTACACATGCCATATATGTAATTAAATTACCTCTTGTGGAACGTCCTTTTCAAAGCCCTGAGAGGACAAAAGTTAACTGTCTTGTTTTGAATGACATCATCAATATCAGCTGACTGGTCCTTAATTAGAATGCTGGGAATTGAAGCCACGATAAACAATCATATTATTCGTTCGCTGTAATGTTACAATAATAAGTCGTTATTGTCTTTACTTTTAAAATATAAAGGAGCCAAACCCTAAAGTTATCTAATCATAAGGACATGTTCAAATCTGTATATTTTGAGACAAAGAAAATCTAGGATGTCATGAATTATGAATATCTGTAGTTAATGTTCAGCTAATTAATGTTTTGTTCATAACCAAGTGGGGAAGGTGGTATTTACCACATATGACAGGGAAAAATCCACTTAAATGTCCCTCCAACTCTTAATTACTAGTGGGAAAATCATCAATAGGTGACGTTGCGTGCTTGTGCGAAATGGGAAACTGGGTAGTCGGAAATCCGACATGATTGTGTTCCAAGTGTTTTTGAGGTTGAAACAATTCTTACATCAGTAAGATTTTAGCTTGATAAGTTAGCCAACATTGCTAATAATATAGTTAGCTAGCTTGCTTAACTACATGCTCCGGAACGTCGGTGACTACTAAGTATTTTTTTAAACTCCCGCTTTGGGATTGATGTGTTAACGTGTAGTTCATACAGGCAGAATTCCTGTTTTAACACAATTAGCCAAATCCTAGTTTGAAAGCGACTGCTTTTCTGGAAGCTGTGCCCTGCCATTTCCCCAACACGTGAGCCAGCGCCGAGCAATTTGAGTTCTAGGCAATGAGCTTCAGCCCCTCGCCATTTGAGTAACAGCTAGCAAGATGCACACACAGCAGAGCGAGAGAGCAATGACTTGGTGCACATAAACTCAGCAAAAAAAAGAAATGTCTTTCACTGCGTATATTTTCAGCAAACTTAACTTGTGTAGATATTTGTACTTGTGTAAATATTTGTATGAACATAACAATATTCAACAACTGAGATATAAACTGAAAAAGTTCCACAGACATGTGACCAACAGAAATTGAATAATGTGTCCCTGAAAAAAAGGGGGGATGGGGTCAAAATCAAAAGTAGAAGTCAGAATCTGGTGTGGCCACCAGCTGCATTAAGTACTGCAGTGCATCTCCTCCTCATGGACTGCACCAGATGTTCCAGTTCTTGATGTGAGATGTTATCCCACTCTTCCACCAAGGCACCTGCAAGTTCCCGGACATTTCTGGAGGGAATGGCCCTAGCCCTCACCCTCCGATCCAACAGGTTCCAGACGTGCTCAATGGGATTGAGATCCGGGCTCTTTGCTGGCCATGGCAGAACACTGACATTCCTGTCTTGCAGGAAATCACGCACAGAACAAGCAGTATGGCTTCTGGCATTGTCATGCTGGAGGGTCATGTCAGGATGAGCCTGCAGGAAAGGTACCACATGAGGTGGATTTCTTCCCTGTAACGCACAGCATTGAGCTTACCTGCTATGACAACAAGCTCAGTTCGATGATGCTGTGACACACCGCCCCAGACCTTGACGGACCCTCCACCTCGATCCCGCTCCAGAGTACAGGCCTCGGTGTAATGCTCATTCCTTCGACGATAAACACGAATCCAACCATCACCCCTGGTGAGGCAAAATCACGACTCGTCAGTGAAGAGCACTTTTTGCCAGTCCTGTCTGGTCCAGCGACGGTGGGTTTGTGCCCATAGGCGACGTTGTTGCCGGTGATGTCTGGTGAGGACCTTCCTTACAACAGGCCTACAAGTCCTCAGTCCAGCCTCTCTCAGCCTATTGCGGATAGTCTCAGCACTGATGGAGGGATTGTGCGTTCCTGGTGTAACTCGGGCAGTTGTTGTTGCCATCCTGTACCTGTCCCGCAGGTGTGATGTTCGGATGTAACGATCCTGTGCAGGTGTTGTTACACGTGGTCTGCCACTGCAAGGATGATCAGCTGTCCATCCTGTCTCCCTGTAGCGCTGTCTTAGCCATCTCACAGTACGGACATTGCAATTTATTTCCCTGGCCACATCTGCAGTCCTCATGCCTCCTTGCAGCATGCCGAAGGCACGTTCAAGCAGATGAGCAGTGACCCTGGGCATCTTTCTTTTGGTGTTTTTCAGAGTCAGTAGAAAGCCTCTTTAGTATCCTAAGGTTTCATAACTGTGACCTTAATTGCCTACTGTCTGTAAGCTGTTAGTGTCTTAATGACCGTTCCACAGGTTCATGTTCATTAATTGTGTATGGTTCATTGAACAAGCATGGGAAACAGTGTTTAAATCCTTTACAATGAAGATCTGTGAAGTTATTTGGATTTTTACAAATTATATTTGAAAAACAGGGCCCTGAAAAAGGGATGTTTCTTTTTTTGCTGATTTTGTGTGATGTAGCAAGGTTTGGAACCAAAGTTATTTTCCAACCGTTTAGTTCTGAACAAAACCATTATTTATTTATTTTATTCCGACCAGCAAAATAAAGTTCTGAAGCGGTTTATATTGTTTTCGTTCATTTTTTTTAAACCTCTGAAATATTTTAATAATTTAAAAAAAGATTTAACTCGACATTGAATTACTTTACCAATCAGTGCAGCTAGAACAGTTTGCTGTGGAGTGGGTAATCGATTTAATTTGCATAGATAAGTAATTAAGAGCAAATTCTATTTCACTGTAACAGAATGTAACAGTCTTTCATTAATTGTAATGAAAGACAAACACTATGCTGCCAGTCACGTAGAGCTCTAGATGCAACTGAAATTGAGGGTGATGATAGAGGAAGCTCGACTTGAAGTGCTGGGCATCTTGTTATGACATGCATTACCAGAAATAGGCCCACATAATTATATTTACGGAGGATCGGCTTTTATGAAGGAACTTTGAATGTCTTTGAATTTCCTAGTTGGGCTAACAAGCATGTTGTGTGCAGAGCAGCACTATAATTACAAACACCTTTTTGTAGTTAATAAATCTGATGTGAAACTTGATAACTATAGTATTCCTTAACTAGCATTGAAAAAGTAAATCCACTCTTCTCTAATTAAACATCTCTCCCTAATTTCGGAATTACACTTGTAATGTCATCAATACACTACAGTAACGTATGCTTCAGATGGGAGGCGCAGGTAGCCTATACATCAGGGATTGTAACATGTTCAAGGAACAGAACAGAAAACAACTATTTTTTTTAGAGGAACAGAACCGAGAACGAAAGTGATCTATACGAACCGGTTAAAAACCTGCCAGCTGAAATCACTGTTGCCAGTAAGGAAAGTAGCTGAATGGCGTCATCGCCTAATTTGCATAATTGGCCATGTGCTCGTAATTGTGATGGACGCTTTAGGAGAGAGGAATAACTTTGTGGGAGAGACAAAAAGTGAGTAAAAAACACCCTAAATATGTTTAGAACTACAAATGAACTTTCTTCTGTCAATTCTTTTTTTTAAATGTCATAATTCCAAACCTCCTCCTTTGGGCTTACCTCCGCTGTACCCGCACCCCACCATACCCCTGTCTGCACATTATTCCCTGAATATATTCTACCATGCCCAGAAATCTGCTCCTTTTATTCTTTGTCCCCAACGCTCTAGGTGACCAGTTTTGATAGCCTTTAGCCGCACCCTCATACTACTCCTCCTCTGTTCCGCGGGTGATGTGGAGGTAAACCCAGGCCTTGCATGTCCCCAGGCACCCTCATTTGTTAACTTCTGTGATCGAAAAAGCCTTGGTTTCATGCAAGTCAACATCAGAAGCCTCCTCCCTAAGTTTGTTTTACTCACTGCTTTAGCACACTCTGCTAACCCTGATGTCCTTGCCGTGTCTGAATCCTGGCTCAGGAAGGCCACCAAAAATTCTGAGATTTCCATACCCAACTATAACATTTTCCGTCAAGATAGAACTGCCAAAGGGGGAGGAGTTAGCCTGCAAAGTAATGTCATACTTTCCAGGTCCATACCCAAACAGTTAAAACTACTAATTTTAAAAATGACTCTCTCCAGAAATAAGTCTCTCACTGTTGTCGCCTGGTACCGACCCCCTCAGCTCCCAGCTGATATGTTTAACACCCCGGCAGTCCTACAATCTAAGCTAGATGCCCTCAATCTCACACAAATCATCAAGGAACTCACCAGGTACAACCCTAAACAAGGGCACCCTCATAGACGTCATCCTGACCAACTGGCCCTCCAAATACAGCCCTGCTGTCTTCATCCAGGATCTCAGCGATCACTGCCTCATTGCCTGTATCCGCTATGGATCCGCAGTCAAACGACCACCCCTCATCACTGTCAAACGCTCCCTAAAACACTTCTGCGAGCAGGCCTTTCTAATCGACCTGGCCCGTGTATCCTGGAAGGATATTGACCTCATCCCGTCAGTTGAGGATGCCTGGTTATTCTTTAAAAGTACATTTCTCACCATTTTAGATAAGCATACTCTGTTCAAAAAATGCAGAACTAAGAACAGATATAACCCGTGGTTCACTCCAGACCTGACTGCCCTCGACCAGCACAAAAACATCCTGTGGCGGACTGCAATAGCATCGAATAGTCCCAGCGATATGCAACTGTTCAGGGAAGTCAGGAACCAATACACGCAGTCAGTCAGGAAAGCAAAGGCCAGCTTCTTCAGGCAGAAATTTGCATCCTGTAGCTCCAACTCCAAAAAGTTCTGGGACACTGTAAAGTCCATGGAGAACAAGAGCACCTCCTCCCAGCTACCCACTGCACTGAGGCTAGGTAACACGGTCACCACCGATAAATCCACGATTATCAAAAACTTCAACAAGCACTTCTCAACGGCTGGCCATGCCTTCCTCCTGGCTACCCCAACCTCGGCCAAGACTCTCCAGGTTCTCCTTTACCCAAATCCAGATAGCAGATAGCAAATCCTGATAGAGCTGCAAAACCTGGACCCGTACAAATCAACTAGGCTTGACAATCTGGACCCTCTATTTCTGAAACTATCCGCCGCCATTGTCGCAACCCCTATTACCAGCCTGTTCAACCTCTCTGTCATATCGTCTGAGATCCCCAAGGATTGGAAAGCTGCCGCAGTCATCCCCCTCTTCAAAGGGGGAGACACCCTGGACCCAAACTGCTATAGACCTATATCCATCCTGCCCTGCCTATCTAAGGTCTTCGAAAGCCAAGTCAACAAACAGGTCACTGACCATCTCGAATCCCACCGTACCTTCTCCGCTGTGCAATCTGGTTTCCGAGCCGGTCACGGGTGCACCTCAGCCACGCTCAAGGTACTAAACGATATCATAACCGCCATTGATAAAAGACAGTACTGTGCAGCCGTCTTCATCGACCTTGCCATGGCTTTCGACTCTGTCAATCACCATATTCTTATCGGCAGACTCAGTAGCCTCGGTTTTTCTAATGACTGCCTTGCCTGGTTCACCAACTACTTTGCAGACAGAGTTCAGTGTGTCAAATCGGAGGGCATGCTGTCCGGTCCTCTGGCAGTCTCTATGGGGGTGCCACAGGGTTCAATTCTCGGGCCGACTCTTTTCTCTGTATATATCAATGATGTTGCTCTTGCTGCAGGCGATTCCCTGATCCACCTCTACGCAGACGACACCATTCTGTATACTTCCGGCCCGTCCTTGGACACTGTGCTATCTAACCTCCAAACGAGCTTCAACGCCATACAACACTCCTTCCGTGGCCTCCAACCGCTTTCAAATGCGAGTAAAACTAGTGCATGCTCTTCAACCGATTGCTAGTGTAACGGATGTGAAACGGCTAGCTTAGTTAGCGGTGTGCGCTAAATAGCGTTTCAATCGGTTACGTCACTTGCTCTGAGACCTTGAAGTAGTAGTTCCCCTTGCTCTGCAAGGGCCGCGGCTTTTGTGGAGCGATGGGTAACGATGCTTCGTGGGTGACTGTTGTTGATGTGTGCAGAAGGTCCCTGGTTCGCGCCCGGGTATGGGCGAGGGGACGGTTTAAAAATTATACTGTTACATTGATGCTGTTGACCCGGATTACTGGTTGCTGCGGAAAAAGGAGGAAGGTCAAAAGGGGGGTGAGTGTAACGGGTGTGAAACGGCTAGCTTAGTTAGCGGTGTGCGCTAAATAGCGTTTCAATCGGTTACGTCACTTGCTCTGAGACCTTGAAGTAGTAGTTCCCCTTGCTCTGCAAGGGCCGCGGCTTTTGTGGAGCGATGGGTAATGATGCTTCGAGGGTGACTGTTGTCGTTGTGTGCAGAAGGTCCCTGGTTCGCGCCCGGGTATGGGCGAGGGGACGGACGTAAAGTTGTACTGTTACACTACCAGCACCCTCCCGCCCGACTAGCATCATAGATTTGTATTTTTCTTCTTTTCTTTTGTGTTATTGACTGTATGTTTATGTGTTTGTTTGTTGTTTTTGTTGCTTTGCTTTATCTTGGCCAGGTCGCAGTTGTAAATGAGAACTTGTTCTCATCTGGCCTACCTGGTTAAATAAAGGTGACATAAAATAACAAGAAGATGCCCAGTGCTTCATGCCCAGTGCTCTCCTCACTCGCATGTCGCACTCTACACTACACTTGTCTGTGCAATGCATGTACATAGTTTGCCCATAGCAAGCTGCTCTATCCATTGGTGAAGTAATTTTAATGTTGGGTTAAATGTCAAAAAACAATTTGAGGTTTGAAAAGGATAGCTGGCAGGCAGATGCTGGAATATGTTTTTGGGTGACAGAATGAGGGCTTTGCACATGTGCTTTATACAATTTTTGTGGGACAAGGAATAAATGCCCAGAACATAAAATAACATGATTAACCGGTTCCCATGCTTTTAAATAACCATTCTGTTCCGGAACAGTACAGATCATTTCCGCTTCTGGTTCTGTTCCACAAATAATTTAGTTATTTTCTTGTTTTCAGTTCTGTTCTTTGAGTAACCGGTTCCAACCATTGCAGGCAATTTACGGGGTGTCCTGTCTAGCCTGCAGGTGGTATGAGTAAAAAATAAATACGTTTGAAATACAGTACCAGTCAAAAGTTTGGAGGACAACTACTCATTCAAGTTTTTATTTATTTTTACTATTTTCTACATTGTAGAATAATAGTGAAGACAAACTATGAAATAACACATATGGAATCATGTAGTAACCAAAACAAGTGTTAAACAAATCAAAATATTTGGTATATTTCAGATCCTTCAAAGTAGCCACCCGTTGCCTTGATAACAGCATTGCACACTTTTGACATTCTCAACCAGCTTCATGAGGGAACCACCTGGAATGCATTTCAATTAACAGGTGTACCTTGTTAAAAGTTCATTTGTGACATTTCTTTCCTTCTTAATGCATTTGAGCCAATTAGTTGTGTTGTGACAAGGTAGTGGTGATATACAGAAGATGGCCCTATTTGGCAAAAGACCAAGTCCATATTATAGCAAGAACAGCTCAAATAAGAAAAGAGAAACAACAGTCCATCACTCGTTTAAGACATGAAGGTCAATCAATCCAGATCATTTCAAGAAATTTGAAAGTCGCAAAAACTATCAAGAGTTATGATGAAACTGGCTCTCATGAGGACCGCCACAGGAAAGGAAGACCCAGAGTTACCTCTGCTGCAGAGGATAAGTTCATTAGAGTAACCAGCCTCAAACTGCAGGCCAAATAAATGCTTCAGAGTTCAAGTAACAGACACATCTCAACATCAACTGTTCAGAGGAGACTGCATAAATCAGGCCTTCGTGGTCAAATTGCTGCAAAGAAACCACTATTAAATTAAATGAAATTTAACCAAGAAGGAGAGTAATGGAGTGCTGCATCAAATCACCAAATCAAATGTGGGAATTCCTTCAAAACTGTTGAGAAAGCATTCCAGGTGAAGCTAGTTGAGAGAATGCCAAGTGTGTGCAAAGCTGTCATCAAGGCAAAGGGTGGCTACTTTGAAGAATCTCAACTATAAAATATATTTTTAATTGTTTAACACTTTTTTGGTCACTACATGATTCCATGTGTTATTTCATAGTTGTAATGTCTTCACTATTCTACAATGTAAAAAATAGTACAAATAAAAAGATAAACCTTGAATGAGTAGGTGTGTCCAAAGTTTTGACTGGTGCTGTATATACATTTGGACTGAAACCAAATCGAAACTGTAGAAATGATAATGGACCTACATTCATGCAGTTTGACTGTGTCC